>NC_133331.1:255133610-255326110 GCF_042186555.1 Aquarana catesbeiana
CCCTGGTTGGTGGTTGAGACTGCCTCCACAACGCAGGGACACATGCCCTTGCTGCATTGAGGAGCTGCATCTTAAGCGTCATCTTGTATTTCTGGAGAGGTCTTTCTGTCAGGTGTAGAAGACATGTGGCCGGGTTTCCTTTCAACTCTACTGAGGTCTACTGAGGTCAAGTGTTTAACCACATACCGTGTAAAAAGAAAAAAAAAAAGAGAATTGCGCTAGGTGCGTAAATATGAATATATATATATAAAAATGTATTAATAAGACTAAAAAAACTTTGAAGAATATCCTGCAGCTGAACACTATAAGCCTGATATGAGGGCACAAAAATAGAAATATAAAAATGAGTGCAGCGCTAGATAAGTACAACGAATAATAAAATTGTGTATAATAACAATTATAGAATTGTACAATTGTATATAATAGCAACAAGTGCAATTGTGCCAATTGAAAATCAATAAAGATGAGAATCAAGTGCAAATGAAACTAATAATCTAAAAGTCCATAAAAAATGAATCAAATAGACAGTACATAGCTGAAACACAAAACCACAAAAAATTGTGAAAAAATAGTTTGTGAATGAAGATATCCAGATGGGAAATATTCAATGGGAGACCCTAGGTCTGAACTTTCACCACCAGTGCTGCCAGTCACCTTAGAATAAACAGTGGAGGCTTACCAGAAAGCCTGAGACCGCCCTTATTCAGGGGGGTCAATACAGGCTTAGTAGATCAATCAGGAGACACAGGAACACTGTTGGGATCCCTTTAACTTCCTTTCAAGATAGCCGGTCAGCATAAGTGAAGAGCACCTAAACGGCACATTCCTGGGAGACCGTCCCTGGAGCTGTTTTTCTTGTTTCATTAAAGCATTTACAACACTTTTTTGGTATTATGAGTGTATTAGAAAGTCCTGCATCAAGTTCATGAAAACTGAAAAAAACACCCCAAAAACCAAAGTGTCACAGATGTGTGTCCACAACACAGTGCAATGCAGTATGTTAGCAGAGTATGAACAGGCGATCTGTTAGTTTCCCTACACAGCCCACATCCCCCTTCAGTTAGAACACTCCCTAAGACACACATTAACCCCTTCCCTGCCCCCTAGTGTTAACCCCTTCGCTGCCAGTGACATTTTTACAGTAACCAATGCATTTTTAATCGCACTGATCGCTGTATTAATGCCAATGGTCCCAAAAATGTGTCAAAATTGTCAGACGTGTCCGCCATAATGTCAGTCATGATAAAAATCGCTGATCGCCACCATTACTATTAAAAAAAAAAAAAAAATGAATAAAAATGCCATAAAACTCTCCCCTATTTTGTAGACGCTATAACTTTTGCACAAACAAATCAATATACGCTTATTGCGTTTTTGTTTTGTTTTTTACAAAAAATATGTAGATTACGTATCGGCCTAAACTGAGGAAAAAATGTTTTTTGGGGATATTTATTATAGCAAAAAGTAATAAATAATGTTTTTTTTTTTTTTTTTTTTTTTTTCAAAATTGTCGCTCTTTTTTGTTTATAGCGCAAAAAATAAAAACCGCAGAGGTGATCAAATACCACCAAAAGAAAGCTCTATTTGTGGGGAAAAAAGGACGTCGATTTTGTTTGGGAGCCAAGTCACACGCAATTGTCAGTCAAAGCGACGCAGTGCCAAATCGCAAAAAGTGCTCTGGTCTTTGGCCATCCAAATGGTCCAGGGCTGAAGCGGTTATTAGTTGTTGTTACCTCCTCCTAAAAAGGTCTCAAGGTGGGCCAGGACCAAAAGATATGGAAAATCGTACCACCTTCCTCATTGCACCACCAGCACTTATCAGGGGAAGCCCTATCCATCTTGTGAAGTATATAAGGAACTTTATACCATCGGGATAAAATTTTGTACCCGACTTCCTGGTACTGGTTCGCCATGGAGTATTTATGTGCCAAAAGCAGAATTTTTTCCATTTGTCGTGGTGTAAACTGGATATTGAAGTCCACTTCTCAATGGCGATCAAATGTCAGCGTCGGTTCATCAGTCTGGGTTGTCAGGTAACCATATAGCAGAGACAACATTTGCCTAGAAGGTTCCCCCAAACTGCACAATGATTCAAAGGGAGTGAGATCACATGGGATATTGTGCGCCTTTTGCAGGAAGTGTCTAAGATGGTAAGTGCTCAAACTATTTAGTGGTGGATCTGAAAGCCTGGAGATTTCTGTCAGAGAAGGGAGCCCACCCTGTGGCCACATATCCACTAAACAATATTTCCCTAGAAGAGACAGCCTCCTTACCCTTCTACTGGTAAGTCCGGGGACGAAGTCAGGATTTCCTATAACGGGAATCATTGGGGAAGGCAACGGTGAAAGATGCGTATTGCAGAAGGTTGACCTTACCTCTGCAAGATCGGCGTCGATCAGGGGGTGACCCCTCATATCCTCTGGAGGTGGGGAAGTGAGCCATGGTGACGTCAATAGAGTCATCCTCAATCTCCATCACCACCCACTGCTTGGAGTCTGCATTACAATGCCAATCCGTGGCCCTCGAAAGGTGCACCGCCCTGTAATACTTGAAGCCCCCTTTGGCAGATAATTGCATTCTTATCCTCGGTGACTTATGGGACCAAATAAAGTCCCTAATTATCACGCAAAGCTGTTTGAAAAATACCAAAGGGACGCAGATTGGCATAGCTTGGAATATGTACAATATCCTCGGGAGAACGGTCGTTTTTAAGGCGTTGCACCGCCCAAACCACGTCAAGGTCAGGGTATTCCATTGTTGGAGTTCAGTTTTCAATCCGTGCAGCAAGGTAGTAAATTGGAAGAATACAGGTGCAACAAGTCAGGGGTGATGTAAATACCATATTGATTTGTCAGCCCAATGAAACACAAAAGACGAGCGCATACTGTGGACTTCAGAATCGGGGACTGTTATGTTCAGCACCGCGGATTTGGCAAAATGAACCTTAAAGTTTGACAGTTCCCCATACGCCCGTAAGGCCGCTAGAATATTTGGAAACTAAATACGCGGGTTGGAGACAAATAGGATTAAGTCTGTCGGCCGTGTCTTTTATGATGCCCTGAGGGCTTCTGTATGCCCATGATATTGTTATCATCTCTTATGGAACACAGGAAAGGCTCTAGGGTCAAAACAAAAATAATCGAGGAGAGGGGGCAGCCTTGTCTCGTCCTGTTCTTTAAATTGAAAAAGTCAGAGCGCCATTCATTTACCTGTACTGCCGCAGAGGGGGTGTAATAGAGAGATGGGATCCATCGAAGCATATTGGGACCTAGTCCAATGTGATCCAGGGTGACCCGCATGAAATGCCAGGCCACCCTGTCGAAGGCCTTCTACGCATTTTTTGAAAGCAAGAGAAAGGGGCTTCTGGTGGAGCGGGCCGTATGGATAAGGTTGAAAACCCTGGCAGTGTTGTCCCTTGCTTCCCTCAATGGCACAAAACCCACCTGATCGAAGTGTATCAATTTTTGAGAAGAGCTTTAAATCTACGTTGAGAAGCCCATTTGGACGGCAATTTCCACATTGGGATGGGTCCTTCCATTCTTTCGGTATACGCTCTGTGTGTCCGCTGGTATGGAACCTTCCCCCTTCAGAGTATTATAGGCTGTCGAGAAGGTGCGATAAGTCAATGTGAAACCATCAGGCCCCGGCGCCTTCCGAGGTTTGGTTTGAGCTAAGGCTACGTTGAATTCCTCAGCTGTAATCTCTGATTCCGTGGAGTCTCTAATTCCATCTGGTAATGTGGGCATGCCAGAAGCTCTGATGTATTCATTAGCTGACTCTGTCCTGGCCGCAACTGTCTGTGATCTCAGTGGGGTGTAAGTTATACAATTTCTGGTAAAAATCACAAAATTCCCGTGCCATATCCTTAGAGGTATATAACTTGGTTCCCTGTCTGTATGTGATATATGGAATGAAGGTGAGCTCTGTGGGCAACGAAGGGCTCTAGCCAGCATTGACCCCGATTTGTTCAAAAATTCAAAAAAGGAATCCCTAGCCCAGGCCAAGCTTTTGAGCGATCTTCTGGTAAAGCAGATCTTTCAGTCCTTCCCTGGCCTTCAAGAGGGCCATGAGATGGGCTTCTGCCAATGATCGCTTGTGTAGTAGCTCGAGAGAGCGCACCTGAGAAATTAATGAATCAATCTGACAAGACCATTCCCACTTCTTTTGGGCCCCTATTCAAATCAACGCACACCGCACCACGCATTTATGCGCTTCCCAAATGGTTTCAAGGACGGGTCAACGTTTTCTGAAAAGTTATCGGACATTACCTTGTCTATTTCACAACGCACCTCCGGGATTTGTACCAAAGACTCATTGAGCTTCAAGTCGGGGGACTGAGGGGGATAGCTTCCCATTGCAAGGTCACGTGAATCGATGCATAGTCAGAAAAGGATATGAAGTCGATTTGGGAGGAGGCTACAAGAGGTAAATCTTTTTGCTGAATCGGGAAGAAGTCGATTCTCGAATATGTGCGGTGTACCGAAGAAAAATCGTCCCCATCTTTCGGGTGCATAATTCTCCATGGATCAACCAGATTTAGGTTAAACAATTCTGCTTTTAGTTTTTTAAGATAGGAGTAGGAGAGGTGAGATGCCCCTCTCGAGACATCAAGTAATGGCACTTGGGAGAAATTAAAATCCCCACCCAACAGAAAGGTGCCTTCACGGAACTCCAATAAAATTGGGTCTAGGGATCTCCAAAAAGATAAGGTGATCCGAGTTTGGAAAATAGACGTTCGCCTTTGGTAGATCCAATTTTCCCCTTTAGGAGCAAGTATCGGCCCTGGGGATCCGCACACTCCTCCAAAAAGGTCCAGGGGACCGACTTTGCTACCAAAATAATGTCACCCTTGGACTTCGTCAAAGGTGAGGGTGCGTGGTATGCACTAAGAAAGTCACGATTATAAAGCCTAGGGACTACCTGTTTGAAGTGTGTTTCCTGCAAGAACGCCACCTGTGTACGGAGCTTTTTAAGTTTAGAGAGAAGTCTGGACCTCTTCTCTGGAGTGGCCAGGCCATGAACATTTAGGGAGGTAAATTTGAACCTGCACTCTGACGGGGGTTAGAATTCGCAGGAGTCGCCATGCTGCCTGCACTTACCTGGGACTATGACCCATAAAAGGGGGGGGGGGTAGAAGAGAGGAAAGGGAGACCAACCTCTCTGTGAAGAAAGGGAATAGAGAGGAGGGGGGGAGCAGGTAATATTAGAAATAAGCACCAAAGGCTGAAAAAGAAAGAGAAAAGATGTATAAGATGTTGGCTGTACAAAGCCTAGCGCAAGTAAGCACGGCCTATGTGTGGGGAGTGGAAGACTGGCTCTGTAAAGCAGTGGAAGATGTGCTGTCAGGGTGAGGACCAATGACAAAAATGCTAGACTGGGACCTCAATTGTGGAGAGCAAGTGTCTCAGGGAACCCCCTAACAGCTAAGGGTATTGGCCCTATAGGATAACTGAGTGGCTATGAATCCAACTGGGGTATATCTCGCAAAGGCACCATAAACCTGGGTATGGACCCAATAAAACATAACACCGTAAACTCTACCTGGTCTACAATACCTCAAAATATAATGTTCCATAACCTTCTGGGGAAATTCGCATCAAATCCCAGTCACACGCCAGCAAAAACACAACAAAAGCAAAAAACACACCCAGGATGTAGTGATGGGGGGGGGGGGGTTTGCAGCAAATCAACCCTCGTCCAGCTGCGGGGCAAAACTGGTCAAGACATAACATGTTTGATATCTCCGTGAGATGTGTTCTAGAGGCTCAGAGCAGAGCAGGCCACCCGTTTGGGCAGCAACCTACTGTTCAGTCTTATGAGGACAAATGTTGTATAGGACCTGTCCAGTTCTTGGGATCTCAGTGCCCGCAGTTGTCACAACCCGGAAAGCTGGTTCCAGTTAAGACCCAGGTGAAGTTGGGGTGTCCCTGGATTCCTCCCTTGTTCTGGATTGCTGTCTTCATCTCCCGGATCTTTGGGGCCTTGGAGCTGCAGAACGAGTGCTGCCAATTCTAGGGAAATCCAAATAGTCTGGGATGGGGACCTCCGGGGGCCCCAAGAAGGCGAAGAGATCTATTAGCTGATCAGGCCAGCACAAAATGAAGGAGTTATTTCCCTTTAGGACTGTGAAATGAAATGAGTGTCCCCATCGGTACATGGCCCCCCGCGTTCCTAATGACCTCCAGCAATGGAAATAACACAAGTCGTGAGAGATCTGAAAAAAGTCCTACAGTTACACCATCCAAAGTCCACAGGGCCATTGGCCCATGCTTGCCGCATTATTTCCTCTTTGACGATATAAAAATGGACCCTGGCAAGAACATCCCTGGGAAAGGGGGCATCCCCCCACGGGGTCCCTGTACTCTTTGCACCCGATCCAATTCCTCTGTGGGTGACTTATCCAGCAGGCGATTAAAGATGGCAGGGACTGTGGTTCTGAGGTCTCCCCCAGAAGTAACCTCCGGTAAACCCCGCAGCCTAATATTGTTTCTGCGATTGCGGTTCTCGCCATCATCAATTGACAGCTGTAACATGGTTAAGCGACGTTGGTAGTTTTGTATGCGACTCCTCCAGTGCCGCCACTCTAGATTCAATTGCATTTGAGGATGTTTCAACCTCGGAAACCCGCGAGTCCACAGTGTCAATCTGTTGCTTAAGGTCATGAATTTCTCAAGAGTGTGCTCACTATTGAGGCTGCCATCTCTAAAATGCTGGTAGGAAGGGAGATGATGATCTTCATGCAGCTGCAGATCTGTCCCTGTGAACTAACATCCTGCAGGGCTGAGGGAGAGTCTGCCCTAGGAAAATCTGGGGATAAGATCGGGGAGCCTGGGCGATCTGAAGGCTGCTGTGCCTCAAGAGCAGGGACTGGTATCACCTTGCCTGCTTTCTACTGTTTTGGAGCTGGCGGTGTTATTTTGCGGCATCGCCATCTTGGAATCCAGGACCGGAGTTGCAGAATTCCTGAGGAAATAAACAGATGTCTGGTCCTCTGTGTGCGGCAGGTGTCCCTGGAGCTCTGTCTGCCACGGACATGAGAGATTTGCGAGGTCTCGAGGTCTGTACACTGGAAAAGGCTCTCTCCTCGAACACTGTACAGAGCTCCCTGTCACACAACCTCACAGCGCCATTACCATGCCACGCCCCTTAAAACTTTTTTTGTTCTGGGTGGCTCCACTTATTCTTACCAGTTTGACTCTGGGGATCTGAATTTGGTCCTCTTAGTGCTTCAAAAACCTCTATTTGAATGATTTTTCACTCCCACCCATAAGGTAGTGGTTCAGTGTTAGAAGCTAGTCACTGGTCTCTACATCAGGTTCTAGCTCTATCTTAAGCAGGCAAACTTTTCTGTAACTATATCACAATTTATCTGACAATCAGCATCCTTAATAAAGCCATCACTGTCTAGAGCTCAAAAGCGCCCACCCACCTCAATCTTCTTGTGCCTAAGACCCTCTTTTTCTTATTGAGGCAGGCACCTCAATATAGACAATTCTTCCCTCTTTGAGCCCTTTGTCTTTCCAAAGAAGATTGCTCTTCACTGTTTTAGTCAGAGCCATCAGAATCTACCTCAAAGCAACATATTGGCTTTTTGGGGACTGCTTTGTTAAACATATACAGCCTTCTGTTTAACTACTTTCCTACCCCAGATCTCTCCATAAAGAGTACCGGTCATATGACTATTGATGTCATAAGGGTGTTTACATTCCTTGTGACAGCAATAAAAGTGAACAAAATAAAAAAAGAGCGGCTGTGTAAAAATAATGAAAAAAAAAAAATGTAAGTGTCCAATTCCCCCTGTGCTTGCCGCATGCAAACGGTGATCATCCCACTCACGTGAGGTATCACCACAAGTGTTAGATCATAGGCAGTAATTCCAGCACCAGCCCTGCTGTATAAATCTAAAGGGGTAACCTGTAAAGGCTTTAAAAACGTTGCCTATGGATAGTAAAATGTACATCATTTTTCGCATTTGCATGAGCGTGCACACTTTTAAAGCGTGACATGTTTGGTATCTGTTTACTCGGCGTAACAGCTTTTATATTTTAACCAAAATTGGGTTATGTATTGTTTTTATGCATTAAAATTCAAAAAAGTGTATTTTCTTTTTCATACATCATGGGACACAGAGTTGGGCTAATATTCATTCATTACCTGCTGGGTTTTTCTCCATCTCCAGGTGAATGGACACTGGTAGACCAATGGTCTTTAGACAGGAAGTGATCCCCTATATAACCCCTCCCATGCAGGAAATACTTCAGTTTTTTTACCAGTGTCTGCAAGGTGGATGGCATGGTTGTTTGAGCACTCTGATCTCCAGGTCTCTAGTCCAACAAACGATTCTTAAATGAATCAAGGGATTGACCGATCGGATCCATTTGACACAGGCTTTATATGCTTGGATAAATGGTACCTAAACCTCACAAAGAAGACTCAAGATACTGCGAGGTTTGGCCTGTAATGCGGCTTCTGGGTGCTGGACCCTGCGAAGTGGAATCCTGGACACTACAGCGCTAAGGCATTCCTGCAGGGTGCTCTACAGGTCCAAGGGAGTGGACCCTAAGCATAAAATGGGTACCCAGTCCTTGAAGGTCCTCAAGTGACAGGAACTCGCCGTGAAGGGTGAAAATTGGGCTTTTAGTTTCTAAGCAGCCCTGTGCCTGGACGGGTAAGTGAAACCCTTTTTTATTATTTTGGAGTGTCCCAGTGATTGTAACAATCAGTCAAGCTAGCTAGAGGCTGGACACCTGTGTGCGATGACCATACGGGTGCGTTTTGGGCTAGCTGTGGGTGTTTGCAAAGTGTTCCTTTTTTGCTTGTGTGTCTGTCTGTTTTTTACCTGTATGATGGCGCACGACGGTGTGCCATTTCGCTTTTGCTCACTATGGCGCACGTGCATTCGCAAGAGTGCCGCTGTGCTCAGCAGTTTGTTTGACCATGGCACACCTGTATTCGCAAGAGTGCCGCTGGACTTAGCAGTTTGTTTGGCAGCCATGGCGCATGCGGGTTAGCCACACATGCGCAGTAGCCTTTATTTGGGCGTACGAAGATTTGCGTCTTGCGCAAATACAGCCACGCCTGTTCACCGGGACCTCATGCGTTCACATGCACAGAAAGTTCCGGCGCACAGCCAGCTTATTCAAGCTGTATAGGCCAAGCATGCGGTGCTTCCAGAAGACAGCTGTGGGACACAGAGCAGACTTTGAACAGGCACTTGCAGCGATTAATTTCTCCTTACCCGGGTCACATGAGTCACCAAGTGTTGCTTGGCAGGGTAAAGGTGCTTAGCAGGATTGTTGCATAGGGGCTTGGTGAGCCCTATTAAAGGGTGTCCCTTCTGAGGTATATAAACCAAAAAGTCAGTGCTACTACCCATACATCAAATAGAAAGCAGAGATCCCAGGTGCTCGATCCACAGTCGCTGGCTGAGTAGGTAAATGAGGAAAAGATGATCCGCACTCCAGTGATTGCTCTTAAGAAGTATAATATTTATTGACAAGCCACAGTGACCAAACGCAAATAAGAACAGTTGACGCGTTTCAGCTTATAAGGCCTTAGTCATAACCACATAACCAGTCATGTCCCTTCTGAGGTGTTTTAATACTACACCCAAGTACTCTTTTTGGGGCTAGTGAATGTCTTCAAAAAAGAGGAGTGAGACTAACACTACAGGGAAGGGCACACCTATGTCGTCAGTAGTTCCTGATGAACCTAGTTGTATCCCTAGTGTTGTATCCCCTGAAGGACCAGATGCTTCCAGGCAATCTGAGCCGCTGCGCCTATCTGGTATTGTGCCTACAGTCAACACTGCTGCTTCACCCTTTATCGAAAGGATGAACTGTCCTCGGCTCTAGCTGGGTTAGAGCACAGGATTGCTGGCAGGATTGCCTCCATCCTGCAGGGTGTCAAGAAGCGTGACAGATCCCCCTCCTTGGAGCCTCCTAGTTTGGAGCAGGAATGGGTTGAGGATGGGGAAGAGCTAAAAGCTCAGGATTCTGTGAAGGGCCTGGCGGATGAGTCTGCTTCCGAGCAATCTAACAAGAAGCTATCCAATTGATGTCTGCCTCTCAGTCTCAGAGGCTTTTCATCCTGACTCTGACCGAAATGGATCGTTCTACCTTTAAGTTGTCTCTGCAGAGATGACTGAACCCCCTGGTCCTCTTGGGATCCCTAAGGCCTCTTCAGGCTGCACAGGCTTTCCCCTTACACCCACTGCTGGAACAGGCGGTGTATGCTGATTGGGAACGTCCTGACAGGATTTTGTTCCTCTTGAGAGGTTTTCCGTTTTTAGATCCCGTGGATGAAAAGTTAGTCAAAGGGAGCATGCCAGCCGTAGATTCAGCAGTCTCTTCCTTAAGCTAGAACTTCACTTGTCCGGTAGATAACGCACAGGGCTTGAAAGATCCCGTTGACAAGAAATTGGAGTCATTATTAAAGGCTTCCTTTTCTTTGGCCAGTTCAGCTATTCAGCCAGCTGTTGCAGCAATTGGTATCTGCCAGTCCGTAAAGGATCAGGTCAAATGGCCTGATAGGCCTAACCAGGAGGACGATCTGCATGAAAGTAAGACAGATATTCCTCGAGCACTGTGTTTTGCTGTTGATGCTTTAACCGCATGCCGACCATCCGTTGTACTGCGGCAACATGACTCGTCTGTGCAAATCACCGCCATGTTATGTCGGTAACATACACGGCCACCCCTGCCACTCGCCCACGGAGCCAATGCGAGTGCCCGGCAGTCGCGATCACCGCCAGGCTCCCACATTCGCTCGGGGCACACCAAGAACTTGGATCTGTGTGTGTAAACACACAGTTTCTGGTTCTCTGAGGGGAGAATAGATTGTCTGTTCATAGAGTATGAACAGACGATCTGTCATCTCCCCTGCACAGTCCCCTCCCCCCTTCAGTACTAGGACACACTTAACCCCTTCACTGTCAGTGACCTTTTTTACAGTATTCAATGCAATTTTACAGCATTAGTCCCAAAAATGTGTCAAAATTGTCCGTGTCCGCCATAATGTCGCAGTCCCGATAAAAATCGCAGATCGCCGCCATTACTAATAAAAAAGCCATAAAACTATCCCCTATTTTGTAGATGCTATAACTTTTGCTCAAACCAATCAATATATGCTGCTTGCGATTTTTTTTTTTTTTTTTTTTTTTTTTTTCCAAAAATATGTAGAATACGTATTGGCCTAAACTGAGGGAAAAAAATGTGTTTTATATATTTTTGGGGGATATTTATTATACTTTATAAAAATAAAAATAAAAACTGTAGAGGCGATCAAATACCACCAAAACAAAGCTCTATTTGTGAGAAATAAAGGACGTCAATTTTGTTTGGGTGCAACGTCGCACGACCGCGCAATTGTCAGTTAAAGCGACGCAGTGCCAAATCGCAAAATGTGCTCTGGTCAGGAAGGGGGTAAAATCTTCCGGGGGTAAAATCTTCTGGGGCTGAAGTGGTTAAAGGATTCAATACAGCAGGTTTCTCGTCTGGCTCTCTTGTCTGTACATATGCGCAGACTTTTATGGCTTAAGAACTGGTCAGCTGAGCTTCCTTGTTAAGTTATTGGCTGGTTTCCCGTTTCATGGGGAACGTTTATTTGGTGATCACTTGGACAAAGATATCCAAAGGATTTACGGAGGGGAAGAGTTTTCTCTATTTCCTGTGAAGAAAAGCACCAAACGTCCCTCGTTTAAAAACCCTGGGACTGCTTCCTCAAATGTCTCAACGTCATGGTGGTTCTGCCGCCAACAGGGCACTAGGGCAAGCTGCAAGGCCAGGGCCGGAAAAGGCCCTTGGTCCAAAATTCTTCTAAAACCAGCACCAAGCCCTCCTTTTGAGAGGACGTCCCCACTCCATCGGATGTGGGGGAAGGCTGCTGCACTCTGTGGACATTTGGAAAACAACAATTCAGGACGAGTGGGCCACCTCAATTATATCTCGCGGTTACAAGCTGGAGTTACGATCCAGCGTTCCCTCGGATCCTCAAAAAGAAACTTATTGCTTCAGGCACTACATCATCTAGTGCATCAAGGAGTGATTTGTAGAGGTTCTGATATCCGAAAGGGGCACAGGGTTTTACTCAAACCTATTTACGGTTCAGAAACCAAACAGGGACTCGAGGCCCATTTTGGACTTAAGATCCCTGAACAAGTATCTTTTGATAGTCTTTTCGGATGGAGTCTGTCCGCTCAGTAGTAACCTCACTCCAGAGGGGAGACTTTTTAGCCTCCATCCATATAAAGGACATGTACCTGTCTTTCAGCCTCATCAGAGGTTCCTACATTTTGTAGTAGAGGAAAGTCCTTTTCAGTTTGTGGCTCTACCTTTCGGGCGTGCTACAGCTCCCTGGGTGTTCACAAAGGTCCTAGCACCAGTACTGGGTCACTTTATGGCCCAAGGGATCCTGTTGCTCGGGTATCTGGACGACCTCCTGCTCAGAGATCACTCAGTACAGGCTCTAGAACAGAGAATAATATACACAGTGAGGTATTTGAAAAGCTTAGGCTGGATCATAAATACCGAAAAGTCAGCCTTGAGACCAGCTCAAAGCCTTAAGATATTTAGGTCTGATTCTAAACACGGTCCAAGCAAGAGTATTCTTACCACCCATACGGATCTGTGCCCTGAAGGATCAGGTGCATCAGCTAAGGGGCACCAGACAACTCTCCATTCGGCTCTGTATGAGTCTTTTAGGGAGGATGGTATCCTCCTCCTTCGAGGCAGTGCAGTATGCCCAGTTCAATTCCAGGCCTTTACAACAAGACCTCTTGTTGGTTTGCAACAGAATAAGAAAAGCCCTGGATTATCCAATGTTCTTATCGCCTCAGGCATGCATAAGCCTAAACTGGTGGTTGCAGGATCAGAACCTGCAAAAGGGAAAATCCTTTAACCCGGTAACTTGGAGAGCACTGACTACAGTCAGCTCAGGGGAAATGGTCAGGGACAAAGCAGACCCTGCTCATCAACATCCTAGGATTTTCCAGCTGTTGCAGCAATTGGTATCTGTCAGTCCGCAAAGGATCAGGTCAAACTGCCTGATAGGCCTAACCAGAAGGATGTCCTTCCTGAAAATAAGACAAATATTTCTTGAGCGCTTTGTTTTGCTGTTGAGGCCTTAAAAGGATTCAATACAACAGGTTTCTCATTTGGCTCTCTTGTCTGTACATATGCGCAGACTTTTGTAGCTTAAGAACTGGTCAGCCGGGCTTTCTTGTAAAAAGTTATTGGCAGGTTTCCCCTTTCATGCGGAACGTTTATTTGGTGATCATTTGGACAAATCTACCCAAAAGACTTCCGGAGGGAAGAGTTCTCTACTTCCTGTGAAAAAAAGCACCAGGCATCCCTCGTTTAAAATGTCAGGGACTGCTTCCTCAAAAGTCTCAGCGCCAAGGCAGTTCCGCCACCACCAGGGCGCTAGGGCCAGGGGCAAGCCGCAAGGCCAGGGCCAGAAAAAGCCCTGGGTCCAAAATTCTTCCAAACCCAGCACCAAGCCCTTCTTTTGAGGAGACGCCCCACTCTATCGGGTGGGGGGAAGGCTGCTGCACTTTGCAGACATTTGGAGAACAATAATTCAGGACGAGTGGGTCACCTCAATTATATCCCGCGGTTACAAGCTGGAGTTGTGGGGGGTTCCGCCTCAGAGGTTTTTAAGATCCAGCATTCCCTGGATCCTCCAAAGAGACTTATTGCTTCAGGCAGTGCATAAAGGAGTAATTGTACAGGTTCCTGCATCCGAAGGAGCGAACCTGTTTTACAGTTTAAAAACCAAAATGGGTCACACAGCCCATTTTTGGAACTAAGGTTCCCTGAACCAGTATCGAATCCAGTCCTTTCAGATGGAGTCTGTCCGCTCAGTTGTAGCCGCGCTCCAGATAGACTTTTTAGCCTCCATCGATATAAAGGACGTGTATTTACACGTACCTATCTTTCAGCCTCATCAGAAGTTCCTGTGATTTGCAGTAGAGGAACATCATTTTCTGTTTGTGGTCCTACCCTTCGGGCTTGCTACAGTTCCCTGGGTGTTCACAAAGGTCCTAGCACCAGTACTGGGTCTTTTAAGGGACCAAGGGATCCTGGTGCTCGGGTATCTGGACGACCTCCTGCTCAGAGATCACTCATTACAGGCTCTAGAACAGAGGATAACATGCACAGTGCGGTATTTGAAAAGCTTAGGCTGGATCATAAATACTGAAAAGTCAGCCTTGAAACCAGCTCAAGGTCTTAAGTATTTAGGTCTGATCCTAGATACAGTCCAAGCAAGAGTATTCTTGCCACCCGCAAGGATCTGTGCCCTGAAGGATAAGGTGCGCCAGATAGGGAGCACCAGACAACCCTCCATTCGGCTCTGTATGAGTCTTCTAGGGAGGATGGTATCCTCCTTTAAGGCGGTGCCCTATGCCCAGTTCCATTCCAGGCCTCTACATCAAGACATCTTGTTGGCTTGGAATAGGAGAGGACAAGCCCTGGATTATCCAATGTAAGGCAGCTTAAGCCTAAATTGGTGCTTCCAGGATCGGAACCAGCAAAAGGGAAGATCCTTCCTCCCGGTAACTTGAGCGTACTGATTACTGATGCCAGTCTCTCAAGCTGGGGAGCGAACCTAGAAGGGCTCACAGCTCAGGGGAAATGGTCAAGGACAGAACAGATCCTGCCCATCAACGTCCTAGTATTACGGACGGTAAGTCTGGCCCTACGGTCCTGGACTGTGCAGCTTCAGGACTACCCTATCGGGGTTCAGTCTGACAATGCCACTGCAGTGGTCTATTTAAACCACCAAGGCGGTACCAGGAGTTGTTCAGCTCTGAAGGAGGTGAACCACATACTTGCCTGGGCAGAGGGACATGTGCTGATTCTATCGGCAGTCCATATCCTGGGAGTGAAGAACTGGAAGGCAGATTATCTCAGCCGACCAGCAAATCTGCCCGGGGGAGTGGTCCCTTCACCCGGGGGTGTTCCAGGAAATTTGGCAACATTGGGAATGGCCAGAGGTCGACCTACTGGCATCCAGGTTCAACAACAAGCTACAGCAGTTTGTGTCTCGAACAAGAGATCCTCTGGCAATTGGAGCAGATGCTCTGGTAGTTCCATGGAGCCAGTACTCCCTGGTTTATGCTTTCCCTCTGATCCCTCTCCTTCCACATTTGTTGCTCAGGATTCGGAGAGCGGGAGTTCCAGTCATTCTGGTGGCACCAGCCTGGCCCAGAAGCCCCTGGTTCCCAGGGATTGTGAGACTGACAATAGACGGGCCATGGACGCTTCCACGGCACCCCAATCTACTGTTTCGAGTTCCTATATTCCACCCCAATTTACAGTCTCTAAATCTGACGGCATGGCTAATGAAGCCAGGGTGTTAAAGGACCGTGGCATCTCGGGACCATTGGTGTCTACCCTAGTGAATACTAGAAAAGCTCTCACTAGGAAGATCCATCATAAGGTCTGGAAGACTATATTGCTTGGTGTGAAGCCAAAAAATGGCATCCTCGGAAATACATGATTGATAGAATTTCTCTCTTTTCTATAGTCAGCTGTGAAAATCAAATTGGCTTTGAGTACAATCAAAGGTCAAGTTTTGGCCCTATCAGTATTCTTCCAAAGGCCTTTAGTCTCCCATTCACTGGTCTGAACCTTTATGCAGAGGGCAACTCGCTTGCTTGCCCCCATTAGGTCACCTATGTGTCCTTGGGACTTGAACTTGGTGCTATCTGTGTTTCAGAAACAACCATTTGAACCTATCAAGGAAATTCCATTAGACTTGCTGTCACACAAGCTAGCCTTCCTGTTGGCTATCACCTCGGCTAGAAGGGTGTCAGAGCTGGCGGCCCTTTCATGCATTGAACCATGCTTGATCCTTCACAAAGACAGGGTCGTGTTACGACCCGTTCCATCCTTTTTTGCCAAAAGTGGTGTTGGCCTTTCATTTAAAACAGGACATTATTTTGCCTTTTTTCTCTCAGCCTCGTTCAGTGGAAGAGAGATGACTGCACTCCTTGGACATTGTCCGTGCAGTCAAGGTTTATTTGTCTAGATCTGCAGAGATCCGAGGATCAGACTCCTATTTTGTTTTACCAAAAGGACCCAAGAAAGGGCAGGCAGCTTCCAAAGCTTCCATTGCCAATCGGATCTGTAAATTGGTCATTCAGGCCTACGGTCTGAAACTTAAAGCTCCTCTCTTTAGGGTAAGCTCATTCTACCAGGGGTGTAGGAACCTCCTGGGATTTTCGCCATCGGGTATCTGTGGCTCCGATTTGTAAGGCTGCTACCTAGTCTTCAGTGCATACGCTCACAAAATGTTATCAAGTGGATGTTCGAGCAGCCGAGGGTTCGGCTTTCAGCCGCAGTGTACTGCGGGCTTCCACATAAGGTCTGATGGCTATTGTTTGGCAGGGTTTCCCCCTCCCCTCAAGGCTATTGCTCAGGGACATCCCAGCAGGTAATGAATATCAGCCTAACTCTGTGTCCCATGATGTATGAAAAAGAAAATAGGATTTTTTTGTCATACTTGCCTATAAGATCCTTTTCTTTGAGTACATCATGGGACACAGGTCCCTCCCCATCTTTTTTGAGGATTCAATGCTTGCTACAAAACTGAAGTACTTCCTGTGTGGGAGGGGTTATTTTTTTTTAATTCTTTATTTTATAGTAATGTCATTCATCATACAAAAACAACAATATACTTAACATTATCCTTTAAGTGGTTAAAAAAAAATGTAATTTGTTCAAATGACCTTTTGAGTGTGCAGCTTATTTGAATATCCAAGTGAAAATTGACCATCTCAATTTTACATATAACTGATTTGCTTCCTTTATTCTTGCTGTAGTTTGGACTGACGTTAGTGTGCCAGATTCTGGGAAGAGCTGAAGAGCTGATGAGTTCTGAAAATTCCACGACACTGAGTCAGTCACTCTGGTATGTGTTAAAGCAGTGGTGTGAGCACTGAATTTGGGTTGGGACTATCTGGAATTTCCAGACAAAACCTACATTTGAGGGTTTTTATTTGTGTAAAACAGGGGTTTCCCCATCTTCCCATAGCCTCTAGGTAAAGATGTGATCCTCATTCTACTGCTAAAGTGCTTGGCAGGCTGAAGTCTGCTATCAAAAAAAAAATTCTGTCTTTTCTTTACAGCACCATTACATTTTATCATAGTGCCCATAGATGTCACTGCAATTTTTAGGACAGGGTTCGCATATGTGTGGTCCAGTTTTGACAGCGGGATTTCAGCCCCCTCTGGTGCAACTTTGTGCAGCGATTCAGGTGTGAATTGTCAAAGTGTACGACAATGGAAATCCCACCTGAACCATGCTCAAAATCATACTGGACTCTTTAAAAATGTGCAGCAGCAGGCCCATGACATATGTGAACCAGCTCCATTGAAAAGGCTGCAGGTACAGGTCAATATGCATCCAGATTGCGTATATGTGAACCAGGTCTAAAGCCCAACTGTGTGTGCGAGAACCCCCCCCCCCATGTGAATGAGTAATGAGGTACATTGTACCCCACTCATTTACCAAAAAAGAAATAAAAACACACACACAGTTTTTGACAGTTCCTTTATTAAAAATAAAAAGATACTGTCCCCCCGGTGTAGATCCATCATCAATCATGGCCACCGCCAGACCCGAAAAAAGAAAGAGAAAAAAAAAAAGCTCCATTCGCGATGAAGGCTATCGCCGTCTGCCTGCTCCGCCACATGACCGTTCTTAAATAGGTAAGGGGTGTGGCCACCTGGCAACGTCACCTTGTGGCACCTGTGATGCCACTGACCGGTGCATTTTTATTCACATGGGGTGTAAACGGGGCTTCCAGATTCTGATTAGCTCCCTGCCCGAAGATGTTGAGGGCATGTGGCCAGGTAAGATTCAGGAGCCCCCCCCCCCCCTCTCCTGCATGCTCGGATACATTCCTGCCGCTGCACCAGACATATGTGAACCGGCTCCATAGAAATACGGTTTAATTCACATGTCATGCAGGGTCAGATGCGGCTCAAAATGCATCCTATTTGCATATATGTGAACGGAGCCTTAGTGTTTGTCTTTTGTATAGTTACAGCAGTTTCTCAATAGCCGTACATGCTTTTAATTAGTTTTAGTTTTAGGTTCTCTAAACCTGTTAATAGCGGATTTCTAGCCTATGCAATGTTATCTTAGCACGGTTTTCATACCTGCTGTTCCATGTCTTTCAGGACGCCTTTGGTTGCACAAGTCGCTCACTTCCTACTGCAGATCCAAGCTGCCTCTCTGGTCCAGCCTCTCTGCTCTCCAGTAACTGCTCTGCTTCACTTCTCACGGTACCTTGACGATCAGACTTTCGAGCAGCTTCAGTCTAAGCTTAGGTGAGAGCCAGATAAACCAGCAGGAAAATATAACTACTGAAGTCACTTGGAGATATTGGAAACCAAGGCAAGATTCAACCTTAAAGTGGAACTACACTGCATCTGAGCACCACAAACAAAAAATGCTATTATTTTTGGTATTCAAAGCAAACTCACCCATCCATCCATGTCTCCATGCTGAGAAATCACTTTGAAAATCACCCCCTAGCTTTTTTGGCTGTGGCTATCTTGAGTAGGGGCAGATGATTCACGTAGTATTTACTTCCTGGATTCCATCTGCCCTTAGCTCAAGCATACAGACAGCAGGGTGTGCTTAGCTCAGCAAACCCCACCTTCCCTCTTGAAGACTCCTGGGATTTATGACATAATTTGCCTAGGCATTTAAACCAGGAAGTACCTGAAGAAATGTAAAAAAATAAATTTAAAACAAATAGGATATACTTTCCTGAGAGAGACTGAAATTCCACTTTAAGCTACGTTTAACTTGAATAGCGGGGTTGATGGACTGAATCTCTAAGTGAATGATTTGGCTAATGCAGCAGCAGAAGCATCAGTGTTTCTCTAACACTCTAAACAATAAAATAAAAATATGTCAGTTTCATGTTTAGTGATATGCCTGGGGTCCAGCTTTAACAAGGAAGGGAAAAAAGCACAAGGGCTTTGCAGATTTACTACTAGCTAAATCAAAACTCAACCCTTCTGTGCTTTAATAGGCAAAAAAGCAGCCATCCTAGCCTCTGTTTAATCTGCAGTTGCCATGGTGCTGCACACCAGTTATGACACCAGCTATATGATGACTTGACAGCTTAGTTGAGAACACAAGCAACTGTGACAGTTATCATTTGAGGCATGCCTTGAATGTGACTGTTTTGGGAAACAGTTTAATCGAAGAATCTAGTGAGGAATAATGTAGTATGGTGCAGATATCATGTAAGGGCCCTGAAGTGCATTAGTAGATCACTGACACAAAGGTAATTTAAAGGCCAGCATAAGGAGTATGAAGAAATACACTAGATTACCAAAATTATTGGGACGCCTGCCTTTACATGCACATGAACTTTAATGGCATCCCAGCCTTACTCCGTAGGGTTCAATATTGAGGTGGCCCACCCTTTGCAGCTATAACTGCTTCAACTCTTCTGGGAAGGCTGTCCACAAGGTTTAGGAGTGTGTCTATGGGAATGTTTGACCATTCTTCCAGAAGCGCATTTGTGAGGTCAGGCACTAATGTGGACGAAAAAGCCTGGCTCGCAGTATCCGCTATAATTTATCCCAAAGGTGTTCTATCGGGTTGAGGTCAGGACTCTGTGCAGGCCAGTCAAATTCCTCCACCCCAAACTTGCTCATCCATGTCCTGACCTCAACCCAATAGAGAACACCTTTGGAATGAATTAGAGCGGAGACTGTGAGCCAGGCCTTCTCGTCCACATTGGTGCCTGACCTCACAAATGTGCTTCTGGAAGAATGGTCAAACATTCCCATAGACACACTCCTAAACCTTGTGGACAGCCTTCCCAGAAGAGTTGAAGCTGTTATAGCTGCAAAGAGTGGGCCAACTCAATATTGAACCTACGGACGAAGACTGGGATGCCATTAACCACTTCAGCCCCGAAACGGATTTACCCCCTTAATGACCAGGTCATTTTTTTGCGATACGGCACTGCGTCACTTTAACTGACAATTGTGCGGTCATGCAACGTTGTACCCAAACAAAATTTGATCACCTCTGCAGTTTTTATTTTTTGCACTATAAACAAAAAAAAGAGCGACAATTTTGAAAAAAAATCCCAAATTTTTTACTTTCTGCTATAATACATATCCAAAAAAAAAAAATTAAAACAAATTTCTTCATCAGTTTAGGCCAATATTTATTCTGCTACATATTTTTGGTTAAAATTCCAATAAGCGTATATTGGTCGCTTTGCACAAAAGTTTATAGTGTCTACAAAGTAGGGGACAGATTTAGGGACTTTTAATTTTTTTTTTTTTACTGGTGATGGTGATCTGTGATATTTAGCGGGACTGTGACATTGCGGCGGACAAATCTGACCCCAAGTGACATTTTTTGGGGACCAGTGACACCAATACAGTGATCAGTGCTAAAAAAAAAAAAAAAAAAAAAAAAAAATGCACTGATCAATGTATAAATGGCAGGGAAGGGGTTTAACACTACGGGCAATCAAGGGATTAACTGTGTTCCCTGGGTGTGTTCTAACTGTGTGGGGGCTGGGCTCACTGGGACAACACAGAGATCGCTGATCACTAGGAACAGCAGATCTTCATGTTGTCCCCTGTCAGAACGGGGATCCTCCTTGTTTTACATAGGCAGATCCCCGTTCCGCCTCTCTGGACCAACATCACGGGTTGCCGGACTGGCACGCGCGCGCCCACACTACCACATGCATGGAGCGACGTACAGGTGCATCAGTTTGCGCAGTCGAGCCACCTTGCCGCAGTTCATGTGTCTGTAAGGGCAGGCGTCCCAATACTTTTGGTAACATAGCTTATGTCCAGTCAGAGGATTGGATAGAAGGTGAACTCGATGAAGTCACAAGAAGCTTAATAATTATGATTATTGAATGTGATTGACTTCCTCAAATAGGTATTTCTAAGTGGAAACAATCTTTCCTAATCATACATCACAGTACATAGAGGAGTTAACATTCATAATGTCTAGGGTTATGCTGCCACCTTCAGGTGAATGGACACTGGCCAAAAAAAGCAGACATAACCACTCCCAGCTCATCTAAGCCTCAGACATAGGGAGGCACATCAATGACCTAAGAATACTAGCTAATAAAACGCTGTGAAGATCTATTTTGTGGTTACCATACCCCTTAGCTTGTTCTGAACACCCATGATGAGACAGAGATTGGCTTTATTGGCAACTATGCAACCCATAATTAGCTGCTGGGAGCTATACATCCAGGGCCTGGTCTGTTCTGGTTATCCCAGACCCGGACGACCCCTCCAGGTGTATGTGATAGGCAATGCCTGAACCTGTACAGGGACCAGCAACATGGAAAGGTGAGACAGATTCATCTTCATAGCAAGTGTGAGACTTAATATCTCCATTACTTACAGTACACTTCTTAGTGTGTCCTGAATAGTATTCCATTTTACATTCAAATTAACAGGAAACCGGGAATTGTTTGCCTTTATTCACTGTAGATTGTTTAAACTTTCTAACTTGGCAGTAAAATTTCCTGCATGCGGAGTTTAGTCTTTGGTAGATGATTAGGTGTTGCATCACACCACAGGTTGCACTATTACCACCACTTCTGCCCAGAGCCCTTATCAGGTACTCAGGCACTGCTCCTGCCCTTTTGACATGAGGACTTTGCCACATGACTGTCGACACTCGGGTTGCTGTGTATCCTTCTCCAGACACACCTACCCCATTTTGGCATCTTACGCCATGCATACCCCACAAGGAGAAACCCACGCTGATGCAGTGGTGAAAACCAGGCGCAAGGGAACCACAGCAAAAGCTCAGGCAAACATTTGTTCTGCCGACGGGCTGCAAAGTACTCAAACTGCTGAGAGTGGCGTTGCTTCCCTTGTTCTGGAGCAGTGCCCTATTTTAACACTGGTATCTGGATGTGATTCTAGCTCTATCTCAGCCATGTAACCAGGTGACTATGTGCCCAAAGCAAATTTCTGTGCAGCTATGGTAGAATTTCTCCTTAAAGTCAATCGAAACTCCTTTTCCACATCCACCTTTTCTGTCATAGTTGGAAGTGTACCTTCCTCCTTTAGAAAAGATAGACATGGAAAACATTGAAGACTGGAATGCGATTTTAGAGGAGGCCACAGAAGTTTTCTCACCCCCAGACTCCTGGGTGCCTGATGCTATGGCTTCATGAAATATGCTTGCTAATGTAGATACACTCCCTTCTGTGCACAAACGCCTCAGTATAGTCACATTTGATTCTCCTTTGTCTCACTTTGCCCCTCTAGAGACTAAGAATGCAGAGTCATTAGGCAAAGACATTACCATTCATTAACAAATAGATTAGAAAATGTATGACAATTGAGTTTTCCCTGAAATATTTTTCACCCCTACGAGAATCATTGCTGAGCTGTATCCAATAGAGGAATTTACTGAAAAGTAGACTGTTCTGGTAGTTGAACCTGCAGTCCCAATCTTAAATTTCTTACTGTGTCTATAGATGTAGCTTCATTTAAGGATTCTGCAGACAGAAAATTTGAGATACTCTTAAAGTAATTGTAAAGTCTAAACAATGTTATACTTGCCTTCTCTGTTCCGTTGGTTTTGCACAGACCAGCCTGGATCCTCTTCTCGGGTCCATCTTTGCTGCTCCTGGCCCCTCCCTCCTATCACATGCCCCCACAGTCAGAAGCATCTTATGGGGGCACTGGAGCCAAGTCACAGCTCCGTGTGTCTATTCAGACACGTAGCCCTGACCCGGCCATGCCCCCTCTCTCATCTGATTGACTGACTTTGATTGCCAATGGCGCCGCTGTTGTGTCTCAGCTGATTGGAGGAGGAGTGTCCTGGACGGCCTAGACATTTGTGGACATCACTGGAGAGAGATGGGGCTGAGGTAAGTAATTAGGGGGGTGCCCGGGAGGCTGCTCCATACAAAAGGTTTTTTATCCTAATGCATAGAATGCATTAAGATAAAAAAACCTTCTGCCTTTACAACTCCTTTTAAAGGTTCTCCTTGCCCTTGAAGGTCCAGCCCCGCAACCAGCTATTGCTGCAATTTCTCTTTGTCAAACCGCAGCTAACTGAACTAGGGTGATAAACAATAAGCAGGATCCTGTCTTTCTGGAGGAACAGTTACAAACACTGCCTTGTAAGAGATGTCTTTTACAGTTTGCATTCCTCTGGTCCTCAGATGTCTCATAACCCCCAGTGGGTTGAGTCAGTAGTCTCAAATGAGTACAAAATATAATTTCAAACCTTTCTCCCTTATTGCTATGTTCCCTTAAACCAACCAAAATCTACCCAAGGACAGTCAGATTTAAAGACTGCTCTGGATGATCTCTTGTCCCAGGAAGTGGTTTGGTTCCTCTGGAGGACAGGTTCATACCATTCTATTCAAACCTGTTCATGGCACCGAAACCCAGCAGGGGTATTCATCCTGTTCTGAACCTAAAATCCCTAAACAAGTTCCTTTTTACTTTCACAAGTTTCTTATGAAATCTGCAAGGTCAGTTATTACCTCTCTGAGACCAGGGGGATACTTCAAAACGCCTATTTCCATATTCCTAAAGGACTATTTAATTTGTTCAGGCTTTAAATATGGGTAATAAACTTCCAAAAGTTTGCACTTCCAGTCTTCCCTTTGTCTGGAATACTTGGGCCTCATCCTAGACACAGCCAACAATTTCTAAAAATAAAAATAAGAATTTTTTTTTTTTTTTTAAAGCGTCCCCGCGAGCTCACGCAGCAAAGAAAACGCATACGGAAGTCGCGCCCGCATATGTAAACGGTGTTCAAATGACACATATGAGGTATCGCCGCGATCGTCAGAGGGAGAGCAATAATTCTAGCACTAGACCTCCTCTGTAACTCTAACCTGCTAACCGTAAAAAAAAAATTTAAAGCGTCGCCTATGGAGATTTTTAGGTACCGTAGTTTGTCGCCATTCCACTAGTGCGTGCAATTATAAAGCGTGATATGTTTGGTATCTATTTACTCGGCGTAACATCATCTTCCACATTATACAAAAAAATTAGGCTAACTTTACTGTTTGTTTTTTTTTTTTTAATTCATGAGTGTCCCTTTTCCCAAAAATTCGCGTTTAAAACACCGCTGCACAAATACCGTGTGATAAAAAATATTGCAACAATCTCCATTTTATTCTCTAGATTCTCTGCTAAAAATATATATATAATGTTTGGGGGCTCTAAGTAATTTTCTAGCAAAAAATACGGATTTTAACTTGTAAACACCAAAAATAGGCTTAGTCATGAAAGGGTTAATACAAAATCAAAAATCCAATCACCCTGCATAGCAGCTATCGATTCAAAAATAAAAATTCAAAATAACAGAGCAATTTAGCAACATCTTGAAGGGATATTAAAAAAAAAAAAGTGTCACTTGATTAGACCCTGGGCCTAAGTCTAGGCCTTCCCATTTGTCCACTCAAATGTCAAGCCTCGCCTAAATAAAAAAAAAGGGGGGGGGGGAGAAAAAAGGTGAATAATTATCCCTTCTCTCACCAGTGGCCCCAAGCATCCCTTATACAGAAACACCCATACTATAATTAATGACCCCCATCGGCAATAGATGTCTTGTATGGTTTGTCCAGCCACTTTGCCCAGACTTTATCGTATTTACTAGGACAACCCCTATTAATATAGGCGTCTCTATACAAGGTGGTTATTTATCATTTGTTTCCAGTATAGAAGTGCAAGGTTTCTTCCAGTGCATTACAATGGCTTTTCTTGCTCAGACACTGTAGGAACAGTAGCCTCTACCAAACCCAGTAGGCAAACCGACATTGTGACTGGTAAAGGAGCAGAGGTAATAGTGTTCAATATATTTACCACTCCTCCCCCCCAAACCCAGTAGGCAAACCGACATTGTGACTGGTAAAGGAGCAGAGGTAATAGTGTTCAATATATTTACCACTCCCCCCCCCCCCCCCCCCCCCCCAAAAAAAAAAAAAAAACTAATCTGTGGAGGTCCAAAAAATGTGAGAAATCCCCCCAAGATGCTCCGCTTGGCAGAGCAAACAGGATTTATTTTTTTAAGTCTATGAGGCGTAATATATGCTCTATGTACCAATTTTAAATTAAATCATGAGGTCTCTCAATGATACCAGAGATCGCAGAGGAAAATCCCACACACTCCTCCAGTCCTTCATATCCAACTCTGGTATATCTCGCATCCACCTAGTTCTAAGATCTTCTAATGGCAAAATAGAAATTATTGTAAGGTGAGAGTACAGTCTTGAGGTGGATGTATCCAGGCACTCGATCCTGAGTACCAATTCTAAAGAGGATTGTAAAATCCTTACTGTCCTCTGCATGAAAAATATGGAGCTGGAAATATCTAAATAAGTAAGAACTAGGTAAGTTAAGTTTGAGGTAGGTGTAGAAAAAGTAGATCATTTCTGATCATTGACCACTTGAGAGAGTATTTTAATATTATATTTAGTCCATGCAATAGGCTCTGGTACTTTAAAGAATTGAGGTAGAGTAGGTTTAAACCATAACCATAAAGGGGCATTTGGAGAGATTGTACCCTTTGGATTGTACTCGCATCTGAGCCCAGCCTCCCAAGCTCGAATAGTATTAGGCATTGAAGCAGTCAACTGGTAGGGTGCCCTACAGCCCATAAATAAGTGTACCTTAAGAGCATCATGCTCAGACCTTAAAGGGGTTATAAACCCTCGTGTTTTTTCACCTTAATGCATCCTATGCATTAAGGTAAAAAAATACCTGGCAGTGACTAGCCCCCCTGTTTTACTTGCCTTAGCCTCTTATTTCCGTTGGCCGAGATGCGCCCTCCCTCTCTCCAGGGGGTCCCAGCTCTTAATTGGATAGATTGATAGCAGCGCAGCCATTGGCTCCCGCTGCTGTCAATCAAATCCAATGACACGGGTGGGGGGGGCGAGTCCGGCATTCGTGTCTATGGACGCAAATGCTGAACTCGGGAGCGTGCCCGCAAGGTAACCCCCCTGGGAGGTTGAGCTGCAAAATGAGCTGCACAGTGGAGGTAAGTATGATATGTTTTATTAAAAAAAAAAAAAAAAACAATAAAATTCGCTGAGTTTTGGGCCTCATGGTGGCCTCATTTGAGGCGGTTTCCTTCACTCTGTTCCAATCAAGGCCTTCCCAACACAACATTCTTTTGGCCTGGAATGAACACACACCATCTCTTAACTTCCCTACGCTTCTCTCCAGTCAAGCGGCTCCCTAGCTTGATTGCCAATCCTTGAAAATGGGAAATACATTTTTCCCACACTAAGATGATGCCAGCTTCGCAGGCTGAGTGGTGTTTCAATTTCTCACAGTTCAGAGAACTGGGCACCCCGGAAAGCAATGCTCCCCGTCAAGATCTATGAGCTTAAAGCAATAAAATTGGCTCTGGACCCCCCTTCTTCTGGAACATCCAGTTGGGGTGTAATCAGAAAAGCAGTGGCCTATAATCAGGGGAGTACCATGATGACCCTTGACTGTATTAAGTCTATGATTTATTGGGTGGAAAAACACTGTCCAGCCATGTCTGCTGTTCTCATCCTAGGAGTGAACAATTGGAAAGTTGATTTCCACAGCTATTCTTGACTGCTCCACCAAATTGAGAGAGAAGAAATCGGTGATCCTCATTGTGCTAATCTGGCACAGAAAAACCTGGTATACAGACATACTCAAACTTCTAGGAGTCGACCCCTGACCTTTTACAAACAGGCCAGACTTTGTATCAAGGACCTGTTCCATCCTGCTTCTTTAATCACTGGCTTTAATGGCATGACTGTTGAAGCCCAGGTCTTGACGGGCAGGGGTATATTCTGGCTTTTCTGCAGTTAGGATTTGACCAAGGTGAAAAACCTTGTGTGGTGCTGCAGCCCTCCCCATTTTACTTACCTGGACATGGTCATCCTCCGTCCGGGAACGAGCACACCATCTGTAGCTGGTGTCTTGTGCCATTGACTCGCGCTGCTGTCAATCAAATCCAATTATGTGGCGTCGGGGGGGGGGGCTGAATCCTTTATTCTGTGTGAATGACCACAGATACAGGACTTGCGAGCGCGCCCGCACGGGTGTTCACCAAGGAGAGCGCTTCTCCAGTGTGGACACTCGATGCGGAGAGGAGCCACCGGTGTTGCTGAGGGACCCCAGAAGAGGTAGATCTGGGGCAACTCTGTGCAAAACGAACTGCACAGTGGAGGCAAGTATGACATGTTTGTTATTTTAAAAAAATGAGGGTTTTACAACCCCTTTAAAACCTTCATTCAAGGCATCTCTCTTATCTGTCCCCCATTGCAACACCCTGTGCTTCTTTGGGACCTTAATTTGGGTCTCTCTGGCATGCAGAAGCCCAATATAAAATGTCCCTTGGGTAATCATCCTGTCCAAAGGCTTTTTCAAATTCCAGTCACCTGAAGGTAGCAGCCTATATCCCTAGGTTAATGAATATCCAGACTTTATCCTGTACTGTACTCAAAGATCAAAAATTCACAGAAAAGTCAAAAGATTTTTCAGGTAAACCAAAAACACAATTTTTTTCATCTGCATGGACTTTTTCTTTCACTCTAGGCAAAAGTAAAAGGCACAAAGCATTGCAGCTCTGTATTCAATACTGCACCATTAACTATAATTAACTTGCATCAGCCTTCTGCAGTCCCTGTATTGCAGGGCTGGCGTTCGCGAGGCAGAAACAACACAAGAAGCCAGCCAGTCAGTCACTTCATGTGCTGACAAGATGCATGCTGATAGGAGAAAACGGGGTGACCTAGAGATGAGCTTATCAATGTGCTGCTGCTACTTTCACTGTCCAGTCACTGGCTCGGGTAGGTCCACGTTGACCTGGGCTCAGAAGAAACGTGTTGAATGATGCTAGGGATCAAACTGAGAATATCTAGCTACAGAAAAAAATCTCTGATCTTGAAGGTAAATTATTGTAGCAAAACATGGTTTTGTTATATTATGCTTTTAAAATGAGCTATTAATTTTTTATTCTATGAACGATTTCAAATGAGGAAACCTAAAGTGGCTTTAAAGGCAGAAGGTTTTTTATCTTTCATTCAATGCATTAAGATTAAAAGCTTTCTGTGTGCAGCTGCCCCTCCCCCCACCGCCCTCCTAATACTTAACTGAGCCCCCTCTCCGGCCAGCGATGTTGCACAAGAGACTCTGCTGTCCGGACTCTCCCTCCTCATTGGCTGAGACAAAAAAAGACAATTTAGTATAACTTTAAGCTGGCCATACACCACTAGAATTTCTATTCATTTTTTAGCATGTGCGTTCATTTTTCCAGTAGTTAATGATGTCAAATTAATCATTTTCCATGACAACGTAAATCAAAGGAAGGTGGAAATGAATTCTAACTGAATGTGGTTTTTGTTTAGGAAAAATACCTATTGTATTACAACATGTGCATGTCCTGAAATCCAATATAAAATTCGAAACCTTAGCATGGCAGTTGTATAAAGGTGTTTTTTTTGTTTTTGTTTTTTTTTTTGATGATTGGATCTGTCAGCACAGTACAAACCGGGTTAATTATAATACATATGAACTCCCTAGCCCCATTTTCTTTACAGGGGAAGTTTCATCATTGGAGTTTTCAAAAAGGAACGAGCGAAATGTAAAAAATATTTACATTTTTCCTTTTTTTTTTTTTTTTTTTTTTTTTTAGTTATGCTATGTAAATGTAACAACTATAAGGTAGGTGCTATCCCAATTTGGATGCAAAAGTGGAATTGCACTTTAATGCCTCCACTTGTCAAGTATCTATCATATATTTCTCTTTATATTTAGGTCTGCTCCCAGTCCCTGATGCATGGAAGCGCTGGACTTGGCCACAATCAGAGCGTTCCTTCCCCTGCTTCAAAGATATTATGTGGAATTTTATGAAGTATCTGCAGAGTTTGAAGCACTGAAGTCTTAAAGGGGAGTGCACACCCCAAGAGGGGTCAGCTTACCCTGCATTGCCACCTACAGGGCATCACAGCTGCTGCAAAAACTGCTCTGTGTAAATCAGAACACCCGTGTCATTTTCTTGTGTAGAAATTTTAAAACAATTACTCTGTGGGGATTTCTCACTGCATACATCAACCAACGAGGATCACAGATGGATTGTGTTTATTTTTTTTTCTCTTTTTATATATAGCTCCGTGTAAATAAATATAAAGTATTATTAAATCGGACTTCTAAATTACTGTGTGTTTGTACCTGCGGTGTTCTGCTGACTTGCTGTAAAATACATTGGACATCTCGTATCAAAGGGAAACTCCAGCAAGCCGTTTACAGCCTATCCCCAGCTTAAACTTTTTTGTTTAGTTTTGCAAAAGAGTTGGGTAATTTCTGTTAAAGTGGAACAACACTTCATCTGAGCACCAAAAATGCCATTTAATTTATTTTAGATATTCAAAGCAAACTCACCCATTCATCCATGCTTTATTTTGTAAATTTACTATGAAAAAATCATCGTTATCATTTCTGACCATGCTATCGTGAGTAAGGGCTGATGATTCATGCAGCATTTACTTCCTGGAATCCACCTGCACTTAGCACAGGCATGCAAGCAGGAGAGTGTGTGCTTAGCCGAGAAAAAGACCATCCTCCCCTACTGAAGACTCCTGGGATGTATGACATTTGCTTAGAAATTAACTGAAGAAATGGAAAAAAAATTTTTTAAACAAATATATACTTACCTATATACTAATGCTAGCGGCATAAGGATTAAAATGGTCAATGTTGATTGAGAGAGTGAAGTTCCACTTTTAAGTTTTTCAATTTGATATTTTTTTTGTGTGCCAAGATTAAATAAGAAAACACAAATTACATGAGTAAAACATTTGGCGCAGCATAAGGTATATACTGTATATTTAACACACTGCGTTGTTACTAATCACAATTAACAAAATGGCCACAAGATGGCAGTGCTTTGCAATTTAGTGGACTCAAACTAATACAGCCATGCTAGAGCTTGTATGCTTCAGGCAGGACTCTTCTATTCTTATCAGCTGTAGAACTACAAATCCCATATGTGAGCAAAAGGGCTGGAGAGGAGGTCTGGAAAGGATAAAGGACATGTGGGAGAGTGGAGGCTGATCCAGAAGCCCACAGGCCAGGATGGATTCAGCCAGAGATCAGAGGAGAGGATTGCCAGTTCGCTGATTGCACGGAAAGGCCAGGTAGTCGATCCTGCATCCAGTCAGATTGGTTATCGGCAGCATGACATTGAGAGAGGGGGCCCCCAGCAGCAAGGCCGTTGCTACCATAAAGGACTGAGAGGGTTCTTAACCCATTCCACACCGCTTGATGCTACAAGCTCACTTATTACTGGCTGTCATTTTAGGTCAGGATCTTCACAACACAGACTGTCCCCAAGAGACATAGGCCCTGCAGCCCAATCATTGCTGCGGCCTATTCACACTAGCCATCCATTGCAGTGCTGCATGCAGGACATCATTCAAAAGACCTTCCGTTGCCTGAATTGGCAGGGACGGAGTGTAAATTACCTCTTTCCTATTCCACCCAAGGAAGCCACCAGTTAAGTTGTACATTTATGTTTCAATGGTTTTTATTAAGGTTTTTCAGAGTAAAAAAAATGTGCAAACATTCAGATGAGTCAAAATCTTTTGTCTTTTACAGCAATAGAAAGAACAAAGGTGCGTGGCTAAACAGATATTTTGAGATAATTAAAGAACAAATAAGGCTGAACACTAGGAAGAACCATGTGTATGGGGGGTTCTGTAACAGACGGAGAGATGATGGACATGGCTACCGCATACCTGACCTCTCCTATTGAGAACAAGCTGAGATCAGGAGGAGGGGGCATATCCATCTCTCCCCCTCCTTGTTTTATCGTTTCTATTCCCTGCATCAATATTGTATCTCGTGTGTAACTATCGCTCAACCTAGGAGTCATCTGAGCGAAAGGAGGAATATAGAGAGATCACTGGGGAAGGAACAGAAGAGGCCAGAGTGAGAGTAGGGAGAAGAGAGAGAATACCGGTGCAGAAGGCAAAAATGTTGGCAAATACTTTAACCACTTCAGCCCCGGAAGGATTTACCCCCTTCCTGACCAGAGCGCTTTAACTGCTAATTGCGCTGTCATGCAATGCTGTACCCAAACAAAATTTGCATCCTTTTCTTCCCACAAATAGAGCTTTCTTTTGATGGTATTTGATCACCTCTGCTGTTTTTATTTTTTGCGCTATAAACGGAAAAAGACCGAAAATTTTGAAAACAAAATGATATTTTCTACTTTTTGTTATAAAAAAAAATCCAATAAACTCAAATTTAGTCATACATTTAGGCCAAAATGTATTCGGCCACATGTCTTTGGTAAAAAAAATGTCAATAAGCGTATATTTATTGGTTTGTGCAAAAGTTATAGCGTCTACAAACTAGAGTACATTTTCTGGAATTTACACAGCTTTTAGTTTATGACTGCCTATGTCATTTCTTGAGGTGCTAAAATGGCAGGGCAGTACAAACCCCCCCCCAAATGACCCAATTTTGGAAAGTAGACACCCCAAGGAAATTGCTGAGAGGCATGTTGAGTCCATTGAATATTCATTTTTTTTGCCCCAAGTGATTGAATAATGACAAAAAAAATTTTACAAAAAGTTGTCACTAAATGATATATTGCTCACACAGGTCATATGTGGAATTGCACCCCAAAATACATTTAGCTGCTTCTCCTGAGTATGGGGATACCACATGTGTGGGACTTTTTGGGAGCCTAGCCGCGTACGGGGCCCCGAAAACCAAGCACTGCCTTCAGGATTCCTAAGGGCGTAAATTTTAATTTCACTCCTACCTATCACAGTTTTGAAGGCCATAAAATGCCAAGATGGCACCCCCCAATTACCCCATTTTGGAAAGTAGACACCCCAAGCTATTTGCTGAGAGGCATGTTGAGTTCATGGAATATTTTATATTTTGACACAAGTTGTGGGAAAGTGACCAATTTCTTTTTTTTTTTTTTTTGCACAGTTGTCACTAAATGATATATTGCTCAAACATGCCATGGGCATATGTGGAATTACACCCCAAAATACATTCTGCTGCTTCTGAGTACGGGGATACCACATGTGTGGGACTTTTTGGGAGCCTAGCTTCATACGGGGCCCTGAAAACCAATCACCGCTTTCAGGATTTCTAAGGGCGCAAATTTTTGATTCACTCCTCACTACCTATCACAGTTTCGAAGGCCATAAAATGCCAAGATAGCACAACCCCCCCCAAATGACCCCATTTTGGAAAGTAGACACCCCAAGCTATTTGCTTAGAGGCATGGTGAGTATTTTGCAGCTCATTTGTTTTTGAAAATGTAGAAAGACAAGAAAAAAAATTTTTTTTTTTCAATTTTCAAAACTTTGTGAAAAAAAGTGAGGTCTGCAAAATACTCACTATTCCTCTCAGCAAATAGCTTGGGGTGTCTACTTTCCAAAATAGGGTCATTTGGGGGGGGGGGGGGGGGGTTGTGCCACCTGGGCATTCCATGGCCTCCGAAACTGTGATAGGCAGTGAAGAGTGAAATCAAAAATTTACGCCCTTAGAAAGCCTGAAGGCGGTGCTTGGTTTTCGGGGTCCCGTACGCGGCTAGGCTTCCAAAAAGTATCCCATGTGGTATTCCCGTACTCAGGAGAAGCAACAGAATGTATTTTGGGGTGTAATTTCACATATTCTCATGGCATGTTTGAGCAATATATCATTTTGTGACAACTTTGTGCAAAAAAAAAAGAAAAGTGTCTTTTTCCCGCAACTTGTGTCACAATATAAAATATTCCATGGACTCGACATGCCTCTCAGTAAATAGCTTGGGGTGTCTACTTTCCAAAATGGGGTCATTTGGGGGGGGGGGGGGGTTTGAACTGTCCTGGCATTTTATGCACAACATTTAGAAGCTTGTGTCACACATCACCCACTCTTCTAACCACTTGAAGACAAAGCCCTTTCTGACACTTTTTGTTTATATGAAAAAATTATTTTTTTTTTTTTGCAACAAAATTACTTTGAACCCACAAACATTATATATTTTTTTTAAAGCAAATGCCCTACAGATTAAAATAGTGGGTGTTTCATTTTTTTTTTCACACAGTATTTGCGCAGCGATTTTTCAAATGCATTTTGACATGCTTTAAAAGTGCGCACAAACGTGCAGTGGTGACAAACTAAATACATTTTTAAAAGCCTTTACAGGTTACCACTTTAGATTTACAGAGGAGGTCTACTGCTAAAATTACTGCCCTCAATCTGACCTTCACGGTGATACCTCACATGCATGGTGCAATTGCTGTTTACATATGACGCCAGACCGACGCTTGCGTTCGCTTTTGCGTGAGAGCAGGGGGGGACAGGGGTGCTTTTTTTTTTTTTTTCTTATTTTTTTCTTATTTTTTTGCTTTTTTTATCTTATTTTTAAACTGTTCCTTTTCATTTTTTTTTTTTTTTTTTTTTAAATCATTTTTATTGTTATCTCAGGGAATGTAAATATCCCCTGATAGCAATAGGTAGTGACAGGTACTTTTTTTTTTTTTTTTGAAAAAAATTGTGGTCTATTAGAACCTAGATCTCTCCTCTGCCCTTAAAGCATCTGACCACACCAAGAGCGGTGTGATAAAATGCTTTCCCAATTTCCCAATGGCGCTGTTTACATCCGACGAAATCTAAGTCATGAAATGCTCGTAGCTTCCGGTTTCTTAGGCCATAGAGATGATTGGAGCCATTCTGGTCTCTGATCAGCTCTATGGTCAGCTGGCTGAATCACCAGCTGCATTCTCGGGTTCCCTGTTGGGACAGGAGAGCCAGAGAAAAACATGGAAGACGGGGGGGGGCTTGTAAAAGCAGTCTAGAGGCTAATTAGCCACTAGGATTGCTTTTACATGAAAGCTGACCGCTGGCTGAAAAGAATGATACCAAGATGATACCCAAACCTGCAGGCATCATTCTGGTATAACCACTCAGTCCAGCAACATACCAGTACGTTGCTGTCCTTGTTGGGCATATATTGTAAACTTTTTTTTCATGCAGCCTGTGGGCTGAACGAAAAAAAGATATTGATCGGTGGGTATGCCCACCATTAGAATACCTCTCTTCATCCACCCACTTCTAATGATGGGCATACATGCACCGTTTATATATGCCGAAGCATGGGGGCATCCTCCCGCAAAAGGTAGGAGCAAATCGCTCCTCCACCCACTGATGCCCCCACGCTTCGGCATATATGCTGAAGTATGTAACTGTGGTGGTGAAATCACCTCCGACAGCGCTGGAGTCACGGCTTTATGTATCGTGGGAGCAAACTCTGTTGCTGTCAAGATAAATAAATCCACGCTGCAACTGAATGGCGTACCTGCTAAGCAAATGATGGTTAACAATAAAACAAAGTAACATTACAGTATAACAGTAAGACTTACCATACCTGCAAAGCAAATACAAAAAAAACATAGTAAAAAATAAAACATTTAAACGCAACCTGTGCCTAAAATATATATATGCCGAAGCCAGGGGGCATCCTCCCGCAAAAGGCAGGAGCAAATTGCTCCACCCACTGCTGCCCCCATGCTTCGGCATATATGCTGAAGTATGTAACTGTGGTGGTGAGTCACGGCTTTATGTATCGTGGGAGCAAAAGCTGTTGTCAAGATAAATAAATCCGCTTTGCAGCTGAATGGTGTACCTGAAAACAAAAAAATGGTTACCAAACATGATAAAAACATAACAACAATAAAACATTGCAGAATAGAATACAGTAAAAAAGAGCAGAACAATAGAGAGAGAACAATAAAACAACTATTTTTGTTTTTTTTATTTTTTTTGTGTGTTTTTTTACTTTTTTTTGTAACTTTAACTTTTGTAACTGGTACCAGGTTTGGGTCTCTCAAAATGCGATGGCATCTTGGGAGACCCTGTGAAAGTGTGTTCTAGTCTGTGCAGTGCTGTATCCTACGCTAATACTCAACTAGTGTATGGTAGCGTTCAAAACAGTCACCAATGCATAGACCAGGATTGTCAGGACAGGAGGGACAATAATACCGGGTGTCGCGCCTAAATCCGCGCTTGCTGCAAACACAACATCTTTTTTGGGGGGCTCGTTGGGTAGGGGTACTCGGGAGGACATAAAGAAAATGCCTCTCATGCAGCCAACTTATTGCATTTGGTTGGGAAAGGTGAGGTGGAGCACCGTCTGGAAACAGATGGGCTCTGACGATCTCTTCCTGGAATTTAAGGAAGGATCCAGTCCATCCAGAAGCTCTGTATAGCACATAAGCGTTCAGCAAAGCCAATTTAAATAAACAGACACTTTTTTTGTAACAGCGTCTGGCCTTACGGGCAACTAGGTACGGCGCCAACAACTGGTCGTTGAGGTCCACCCCTCCCATATTTTGGTTATATTCGTGGACACAGAGGGGTCTCTCCACAACACCAGTCGCCGTAGTAATTTGGACCATTGTGTCTGCATGAAGGGAGGTAAGAACGAAAACATTCTTATTATCCCTCCACTTCATAGCGAGCAAATTATTACACTGCAAACAGGCTCTCTCCCCCAGCCTAAGACTGGAATCTACAAGCCGCTGGGGAAATCCCCGGCGATTAGGTCGCACGGTGCCACGTGCTCCAATCTGATGAAAAAGTGGCACGCTCGTGTAATAATTGTCCACGTACAAGTGGTACCCCTTTCCGAATAAGGGCGACACCAAGTCCCACACAATTTTGCCAGCGCTTCCTATGTAGTCAGGGCAGTTTGTCGGCTCTACGTGACTATCTTTGCCCTCGTAAACCATAAAACTACATGTATAGCCTGTGGCCCTGTCACAGAGCTTATACATCTTGACCCCGTATCTGGCACGCTTGCTGGGAAGGTACTGTTTGAATGACAAGCGGCCAGAAAACTTAATCAGGGACTCATCAACGCAGACAACTTGATGGGGAGTAAACGATAAAGGAAAAAGAAGGAAAGCACCCGGATTATAGATCCGGGTAAGGAGTTACTTAAGCTACTAGATTGAAAAGTGTATCAGGAATTCAGCTATCTGTATTTACCAAAAAATATAAATGTCTTTTTTGAATAATTTAAACAAATAACAATTGAGTATATCGTGCAACAACTTGATTAAAAATCGGAATGGTATGAATGCAATTGGGTCCGCCAGGGCCCAATTGCTTCATGTATGATTGTTAGCTGGCCAGACAGAAAGAAATGCCCATACAACACAGTGAACAAAAAACATATAACACTCAACGCTGATCAGCGTCCAGACGCAATAGGATCTTGCTAGTTGTCGCCTGGTTGTGGTACAATTAGTAAATTAATTTGGTGGTTAGTGGGATATTACATCCCGTATAAATCGAATAAACCAGTTAACAAGTAGAAAGATCCTTGAAGATTGGGGAAGTGAATGCGGGGAGAGGGGAACAGTTGTATAATTAGCTAAATAATTGGTGCTGGATGCTGCTGATTGTCTGGACTGTTGGGTAACAGTGTTTTACTTGGTGCCAAAAAAGCAGTTGAAGTCCAGATGATGAGCTGTCCCGTTGATTAATATCAGGTAAGAGAACATTTCATTAATACAGTGTAACTAATGGTAACAATCCATATAGATGATCCAAGCAACAGTCACTGGTAACATTAGCTTGAAAGGCAAGATGAGCACTTAAATAAGTGAAAATAAAGGTAATAAAGCTTTACCGTTCATGATTCTGCTTGGTTAACACTGTCTCCTCTGGGTACCTGTTAAGGGTGGATCGTTTGTCAAGTTGTCCTTTTGAAGGTTTGTTGGTAAGTGCTGCTGGTAGTTCAGCGTTTAGGACGGGAGGGATAGCGGGAATTTCTTAATAATTAGCCGCATAATCTACCTCCTTCTTGGTCCGGTGTTGTGGAAACCATCCGCCGCTCACTGTCATGGGATTCCCGGTGGCCTGTGTAGTGCGTACACTGCCGGTGAATGGTGAGGCGATCTGTCTTTCCGGGTGCCGGGTCAATCAGATGGAGCAGGCTGATAGGGCTTGACAAACGACTGCAACTGTCACCGCATCACTCCTCACACTCAGAGCGTCCGTGACGTGTCGGCGTTGATGACGTCAACGCGTTTCGCTATTGCTTTTAGCGTAGCTTCATCTCGGACGGTGCCAGGGCCTGTGAGAGCGCTCCTTTTGTATCTCAGTGGCTGCGTTCAATCACTGCCCTGATGTGTTAAAGTTTAACTATATGAGTGTCTTTGATGGACTGATCGTATGCTTGTACTTCTGTCTCAAGTTAAAGATTGGCCATTCTTACAAATTATTTTAGTGATGGTGGAATACCATGAAAGGGAAGAACTGAGGACTTTTTTAATTTTGGTTCCAGAGTTGCTCAGTATTGCCATTGTGCATCCAAAGTCAATAATGCAAAAAGGCAACTACCAAAACTGAAATGATACATAGTATAATTAAGAGACAGGAGGAGAACAAGAGGGGGCGAAAAAGGGAGGGGGGAGAAAAAAAAAAAAAAAAGGGGGGGGGAATGGAACACGAACATAGACATGGTCGCACTTTAAAAACAAGGACACGAAACAGAAAAAGCTAGACAACAAGCTGACAATGAGTACCTCCAAACGGAGTCTAAGTTGGCAAAAAGGGGCTGCAAATTTAATTCAGTATTTAACCCTACGGGAATAAGCGACTTTAGGCGATACACCCACCATTTTTCTTTTTGTAGCAGTATGCGATCAAAGTCGCCGCGTCTGGAGGGTAACTTTAAAGCGTAGATACCTTTTGCCCTCATACCCCGGGAACTGCCCCCGTGGAATTGGGCAAAGTGTTTTGCTAAGGGTTTTTCAGGAATTTTAGTCTTGTCATTGATTTCACGCAGGTGTTCGCCTATTCGGATTCTTAGCTGTCTTTTCGTTTTTCCAATGTAAATTTTGGGACATGGGCATGTTATCATATAAATTAACCGAGATGTTGAGCAGTTAATTAAATCACGGATCTCAAATGATCCATTTCCATGTGCATCCGTAAAGCTGTTACAAAAAAAGTTTAACTTGAGACAGAAGTACAAGCATACGATCAGTCCATCAAAGACACTCATATAGTTAAACTTTAACACATCAGGGCAGTGATTGAACGCAGCCACTGAGATACAAAAGGAGCGCTCTCACAGGCCCTGGCACCGTCCGAGATGAAGCTACGCTAAAAGCAATAGCGAAACGCGTTGACGTCATCAACGCCGACACGTCACGGACGCTCTGAGTGTGAGGAGTGATGCGGTGACAGTTGCAGTCGTTCGTCAAGCTCGTCAAGCCCTATCAGCCTGCTCCATCTGATTGACCCGGCACCTGGAAAGACAGATCGCCTCACCATTCACCGGCAGTGTACGCACTACACAGGCCACCGGGATCTGCCACCGGGAATTATGGGCCTCCCTGGTGGTCTAGTTTTGTTTTTGTGAATTTTAGGGACCTGATATATTACTGGTATCCTTGGTGCCTCCGTTGACAAATACCTGCCTTCTTTTTTGTTGATGATATTATCAGCTATGCCCTTGTTCAGATATTCTTTCAATTTCTTTTTCAGTTCTCTATTGGGATTCTTTTTCAGGGGTTGATATGTGCTAATATCTTTAACTAGTCTTTCCAACTCTGTATAGTAATCCTGTTTAGTTAGGACCACTACCCCTCCCCCCTTATCCGCTGGCCGAATTACTATGTTTTTTCTTTTTTCCAGTTTTTTTAGGCCTTGCCATATTCTATCTTTATTGCACTTCTCCGGTTTAATGTTTCTCATTTCCTTCTCTACTAATCTTTTAAATACTTCTATGTGTTGGTTAGTGTTGGTCCTGGGGTTGAACGTGGATCTGTTCCTCAACTGACTATGTATGTATTCTGTTTCATTTAATTGGTATTGGGGTTCTCCTTTTTCTAATTTTTATTTATATTTATTTTTATTTTTAATTTTTATTTATTATTTTATTTATTTTTATTTATTTTTTATTTTTTATTTTTTATAATTTATTTTTTATTTCTATTTCTATTTCATTATGATTTTATTTGTATTATTTTGTTATTTTATTTTATTATTATTTATATATTTTTAATTTTACTTTCATAGTATTTTTTGATTTTTTGATTTCTGTATGGTTAGAACCACTATAAACGTGATGAAATAAAGGAAAATAGGGGTTGTATGTATATTTTAAGTTAATTTTTAAATAACAACAAAAAAAGTTTTTTGCTGTCCCATATTGCTGATGGATCAATATTTAGAGCGGAATGGGTAAAATATACAAAATGTTTTATATAGGTGTGATGTGTTTAAGGATTTGTAAAAAGCCTCTCCAGCAGGTATAGATGGGTCATAATTTAGACCACAAAGATATCCAAATATTTAATTTAAGTAAAGATAGTAAAGGGATAATTGTTATGTATATTTAGGATATATAGAATGGGCTAAACCCTTAGTTAAAATGGCGATATAAGGAAGGAAGTCACAGATGGGAATGTTACCTTAGTTAAAATGGCGGAACATCTACTTCCGGCCGCACGCAATATAAATAGAACGTGAACCAATCATACGGCAGCTTCCTGATGACGCATTCTATGATGCGAAACGCGTAGAGGCTGCTGGGAGTTTTTTCACATCAGGTGACCGGACGTGAACGGGAACGAGGCTTGGAGCGCAAGCCGAGCGTGGAGGCCGCAATACAACACCAGGCGGACCATGCAAACAGCCCAGTACCCGTCCATAACTGCTGGATAAGCTTTGTGCCAGCTCGAGGGCACTTTTAAATGTGAGTTGATATTTTTCCTGTAATTTTAAATAAATAGTTCAAGCATATTGCGCTATGATCGTTTTTTATCCCTTATGCTCTCCAATGAGGAACATTGGAGTCCGAGTTTAGCCGGTGAGGAGAGTTACATAGGTGGAGTGGTTATCCCTTGAATGAACCAAAGGCTCATCTTTATTAAACATCTGGTGAGTGGCCAATCTGAATGGTGGAGGTTTTTCACTCAGTCACATATGATCACTGAAGGAACATAGGAGCACGCCAGTCACAATTAATTACTAAAGGACTTTTTTTGGCAGCACGCTTGAAGGATTTTTTATGTACTGGACAATATATGGTTATATTTTTTTGTTTGTTATAAGATTATGCATATGATTTTGTATTCTATTTTATGTAAGTGATTCTTTCGGATTAGTAGGAAGAGAACAAGTGGTGGTTACTATAGGGGTAGCGCATTCACACACACTGAATCAGTAATGTTACCAGTGACTGTTGCTTGGATCATCTATATGGATTGTTACCATTAGTTACACTGTATTAATGAAATGTTCTCTTACCTGATATTAATCAACGGGACAGCTCATCATCTGGACTTCAACTGCTTTTTTGGCACCAAGTAAAACACTGTTACCCAACAGTCCGGACAATCAGCAGCATCCAGCACCAATTATTTAGCTAATTATACAACTGTTCCCCTCTCCCCGCATTCACTTCCCCAATCTTCAAGGATCTTTCTACTTGTTAACTGGTTTATTCGATTTATACGGGATGTAATATCCCACTAACCACCAAATTAATTTACTAATTGTACCACAACCAGGCGACAACTAGCAAGATCCTATTGCGTCCGGACGCTGATCAGCGTTGAGTGTTATATGTTTTTTGTTCACTGTGTTGTATGGGCATTTCTTTCTGTCTGGCCAGCTAACAATCATACATGAAGCAATTGGGCCCTGGCGGACCCAATTGCATTCATACCATTCCGATTTTTAATCAAGTTGTTGCACGATATACTCAATTGTTATTTGTTTAAATTATTCAAAAAAGACATTTATATTTTTTGGTAAATACAGATAGCTGAATTCCTGATACACTTTTCAATCTAGTAGCTTAAGTAACTCCTTACCCGGATCTATAATCCGGGTGCTTTCCTTCTTTTTCCTTTATGTAGTTCCCAGTTACAGCTACAATGTATATATCTACACAATTATTGGTCATCTAATCATTTGACCATATACTGGTGTTACTTGTTTCCACTTCCCCTGTCCCCTTTATTTAGTTTGGGGAGTGAACGAGTCTGCAAAACTTTGGTTGAAGTGGTTTACGAGGGGCTGAATTTTGTAGAGCCGATCGTATTCAGGGTCTCCACGAGGACGACAGAGTTCATTGTTGTTGAAGTGCATAAACCGCAAAATCTGCTCGTATCGTGCCCTGGCCATGGAGGCAGAGAACACGGGTATATGGTAAATTGGGTCAGTGGACCAATATGACCGCAACTCACTCTTGTTATTTATGCCCATGTTGAGGGAAAGGCCCAGAAAGATCTTAAATTCGGAAACCGTAATTGGTTTCCAATCTCTGGCAAGGGAGGACTGGGGAATAGTGGCGATGTGTTGACCAGCGTACAAATTGCTTTGGTCCACAATAGATCTATAGAGATCGGTGGAAAAACAGCGAATAAAAATCCAGTGACGTAAAATCAACTGTTTCCACCTGAATGCCGGGTTGGCCAGTGAATGGGGGAAGTACGGGTGCTGCAGAAGTGGTGGGTTCCCAATTCGGATTGGCGAATGCAGCAGTAAGGCCACTATGGGCACGACAGGCCTGTGTTCGTCTTCTTGGTGGCAGCAGGACACTACTTGTGCTTGCCACCTCGCCAGCTTGAACTGCACTTATGGGACTCGCCACGTCACCAAGTGTTACTGCAGTGCTGGATATACCACCAGGGTGTACTAGGCCGCTGGTGCTTGCCAGTTCACCAGAAGGAATAGCGACGCTAGTACTTCTCTGCTCCATACGAGGGACCTGCGGTTCTTGCACTTCAAGGACAGAAGAAGAAGATTGGGGTCTGGTACGCCTGACCTTGGCAGGGACCACAACTCCGTCGTCAGAGCTATCTGTCATGGAGCCGCTGTCGTCTACAGGATCGTATTCTGAGCCTGAATCTGACAGATGAGTGACTTCCTCTTCACTGTCATGCTCAGAAACGTGTAGGCCTCTTCACTAGTGTACCTTCGATTTGCCATTTTGGGCTCTAAATTTAGTGGTACACTAGTGAGACTCACAGGCAAAAAAGCTCCTGACTGTCAGCGACTGTATCAAAATGCTACCAAAAAACTGTTAGCGATCGCAGGGATCAGGCCTGACTCTGCGAACGCTGCAGTTATGTGTGCTTAGTGTTTTGTAAGTGTCAGTGATCGATCGATACTGCACTTGGGTGGGCTGGGCAGGGCTGGGCCAAGGGGCAAAACGCAGGTATTAGCAGGTATCTGGGCTGATCCTGCTAACACTGCGTTTTTGGGAACCCTAAACTGCTGGGGACGCTAGTATAGATCTGATCAGATCAGATATCGATCCGTTCAGATACTATACCACTAAGGGAGGTGTATGCTGCGTGCGTGGGTGTTAGCGGTACTGGCACTAACCTGATGCTGCCTGGGGCGACGCAGACCTTATCTGACCCTAAAAACTTAACTTATATCACCGCTGGGCGATTAGGGGGTTAAACCTTTATAAGGTAATAAACGGCGGGTGCCCTGAAACTATAATAAACTATAAAAAACAAACTAACTAACCAGCATCACCCATAACAGTTATACAGTGATCACTGGTGAAAGGGTTAACTAGGGGGCAATCAGGGGGTTAAAACCTTTATTAGGTAGTATATGGGGGTCCCTGTCGCTATAAAACGCTGACGGCGAACCTATATACTTACCTCCCTAACTAGCGTCACCTGTGTCACTAATACAGCGATCAGAAAAACGATTGCTTAGTGACACTGGCAACGAGGGGGGATCAAGGGGTTAAAACTTTATTAGGGGGGTACCCTAGACCTAAAGGGGGCTAACCCTAACTGCCCTACCACTTATAACTGTCACAAACTGACACCAATGCAAAAAAAAAAAAAAAAAACTGCTATTGATGTCACTGTGACAGGGGTTACAGGGGGGTGATGGGGGGTGAAAAGTATGCCTAGTATGTTCTACTGAAAGTGTAGTGTTGGTGCAACTCACATTGATGTCTTCTCTCCTCGGCGCCGGAAAGAAAAGACCGGCTCGAGGAGAGATGACATCACTTCCTCTGCCGCTGTTTACATTACAGCAGCAGAGGAAGATTTTCATTCGTGGGGAGGGATTGCGCGGGGGTGGCCCCGAATGTGTGGCCTCCCCCTCAGCCTGTATCGCTTCCCCAACGAAGCTGACCGCCTCGGGCACCGGGGGGGGGCGATGCGCCCCCAGCCCGCGGGAGGCAGATCACGTACCAGGTACGTGATTTTGCCTGCCCGTGTCATTCTGCCGCAGTATATCCGCGTTTGGAGGTCGGCAACTGGTTAAGAAAGACCATTAGTTAATGAGGGGGACCTTTATATAGCAAGCCCAAGGTGCCCAAATCGAGTCAATTTTTTTCCTGGTGTTGGGGGTGCTACCGTTTTTTTCTTGCACCATTATCCAGGAAATTTTCTGTTTGGCCAAGGCGATGGAGACCTCCGATCTCAATCTCATATTTACACTAAAATGCAATAAAAAAAAAATGTATTTGAATAAAAAAAAAAAAATGGCCCTATTACGAGCTATGGGCGCAAGTGATGTTTTGATGTCGCTTCCGCTCTGCAATGATATGGAGACGGGTGAAGGCCATCTTCCATTCAATCAATTCCATACCCAGGAAGGAGAAGCCGCTACTAACGGCTCCGGTAAGTGGCGGAGGGCACCGGAGCACCGCCGATAAAAGTGATCTCACGGCGAATCCGCCACAGAAACCACTTTTATCTTGAAGTGGACCGCCCACTGAAGAAGAGTATACCGGGGTTATGGTAGCTAGCTGCTGCCATAACAACGAAATTCCTCTTCAAAGTACCGAAGTATAAGGACGGTGGGCGGTCTGGAAGTGGTTAAAATCATCTTTATAATGTATCATTATCTAGACATGTGCACTGCCGAAAAAATTTGCTTTCATTTTCGTTTCATTTGGGGGTTTTTTGGTTCATTTTTCGGGCCATTCGTTATGATCGAAATTCATTACTTCAAATAAATTTGTAACTTCTGAAAAATTTGAATTTCAAAAATCCAAATATTCGGAAATTTGCAAATCCGAAAATTAGAAGACCCAAAAATAAGAAAAAAAAAAATCTGAAAACTCTAAAGAAAGAAAATCCGAAAATAAGAACGAAAATCCAAAGATCTGAAAACTTGAAAATCTGAAAGGAAATTCCAATTCCTATAATTGAATAGTTAGTAATAATTATTATTAGTTAATTATTTTTTCGGATTTTCGTTCTTTAAAGTTTTTGGATTTTTGAATTTCCGAATTTTAGATTTTCGGCTTTTTGAATTTCCGATTTTTCGAATTTCGGAAAAATGTGTAAACGGGTTTTCGTTAATTCAAATATTTCCAAATTAACAAATTTTTCAAATTCAGAACAAAACGAATTGCATATGTCTACCATTTATCATCTGTATAATATATCAATATCATCTTTCTATAAATATATATACTGCTCAGCCATAATGACCACCCGCCATGGACTCCCCTAGACCTCTGAAGGTATGTAGGGAATACTCTTCACACCATTTACCATACTAATACACATATAATAACCCAATCGATCAGCCATAACATTATGACCACCCACCATAACCCCTCAAAGCATGGACACCACTAGACCTCTGAAGGTATGCTGTGGTATCTGGAACCAAACCGTCAGTGGCAGACCCCTTTAAGTCCTGTAAGTTGTGAGTGGGGCCTCTACAGATCAGACTTGTTTCTCCAGCACATCCCACAGATGCTTGATTGGATTGAGATCTGGGAAATGTCAAGGCCAAGTCAATACCTCAAACTTTTTGTTTTCCTAAAACCATTCTTGAATTCATCAGACCAGGCCACCTTCCATTGCTCCGGAGTCCAGTTCTGACACTCACGTGCCCATTGTAGGCACTTTTGGCTGTGGACACAAGTCAGCATTGGCACCCTGACCGGTATGTGGCTACACAGCAAACTGTGATGCTCTGTGTGTTCTGACATCTTTCCACCAGAACAGCATTCACTTTTTCAGCAATTTGAGCTCCAGTAGCTCTTCTATAGGATTGGACTACATGGGCCAGCCTTCCCTCTCCACCTCTGTCAATGAGCCTCCCCTCCCCAACCTTCATCAATAAGCCTTCTCTCCCCACCTCCATCAATGAGCCTTCCCTCTCCCACCTCCATCAATGAGCCTTCCCTCTCCCACCTCCATCAATGAGCCTTCCCTCTCCCACCTCCATCAATGAGCCTTCCCTCTCCCACTTCTATCACTTCTATCAATGAGCCTTCCCTCCCCTCCTCCATCAATGAGCTTTTCCTCCCCACCTCCATCAATGAGCCTTCCCTCCCCACCTCCATCAATGAGCCTTTCCTCCACATCTACCTGGTAGAGTAGAGGATGTCAAGTCATCTGTGCCCAGTCTTGCAACGAAGAGTTTATCCAGCTCTGAGCAATCCTCATCTGTTTTTACTATGCTAAAAAACAACACACACATACATTTGTGTCACCATATCCCCCACTGCTGATTGACTTCTGATTTCTTTATCTTGTGCATGCCCAGAGTCTCCACGATTCCAGCTTCACGTATTCACAGAGACTTGTGAGGGATATGATGTAGTGCCCCACCATTTTCTCTTTTTGCGTAAAATGGAGCTATTTTCTGTAGTGATATTAGCTCTCAAAGCTGCTGTATAGGAATCCTCCACTCTGGCCCATAGCTAACGTGCCCATAGCTGAACATAAAGTGGAAGGCCCGGTCACAGTCCATCACCTTCCTAGGCATCACTCTGGAAACGCGTGCCATGCAGACCAGCCTACCTCCCGACAAGCTAGCCCGTATCAGGACAGTCATCCATGACTTTACCCTTTCACAGGGGTGTACTAAAAGGCAACTGCGGCCCTTGTTAGGGATGCTCATTTTTTCCATGAGGATTATTTCTCAGGGGCAGTCTTGATTTTTTCAAGACCCAGATCAAGTTCTCAAACTCGACCCAGCCTCTATAGCAGACTTAGCTATATGGGACGAGTTCCTCACAAACTGGAATTGCATATCGATGTTCATCCCCTCAACTCAGGTAGTCACGGATGCTACAGCCTGCATGGGCTTTGCGACAATTTTTTCCTTACAGGACCCTGGAAAGCCATCGTGTTCACGGCCCATTCAGTCAGATCCCTTCTACGTGGCATCCAGAAGCACCAGCCCTTAGCCAGCGGCAAACACCTACCTATCACAAGTGCCATCTTTAGGGACATGTCTAAAATCCTCACACATTCCCCGTTTGTTCTTTTTTACCCAGTCTAGTCATCCAAGTGGCCATCTCAGACGTCACCTGACTGGCTTTTAAAACCATTTATACCCTTCATCTTGCTCTTCCAAAACTCAACAAACCACTCCCGGGGTTGACATCAGCCTCTTTTGGACTAATAACGACTGGTGCCCAGTAACGGTACTTGACCTACTACTGTCCCATCTACCCAGCCAATTAGACTGTAGTCCGTTGTTGCCTTTTCTGACCTGCCCCCTGAGTGGCAGCCAGTTTATCAGGCACGTCAGGATCCTTCTAGTCAACTTGGGCTTTGACCCTGGTCAGTTCTCTGGACATTCCTTCCAGATTGGAGCAGCCTTAGCGGCATCCCAGCATGGAGTACCAGACCATGTAATCAAGAAATTAGACAGATGGAAGCCTGCTTGCTTCGCCACATACATCCCAAATCCTCTGGTGGAAGGGGCCCAGGCCTTCACCATGCTTGGGAAATATTGACAGAACCAATAAAGAGTTACTCCCTGTCACGGAACGTCCCACACCCCACTTGAGTGCTTCCGTCATATACCACTTCCTCCCAGTCTGTATACAGATATTAGATATTCCAACCTCTCTGAGCACAAAACAAGGCGACACTTGCTTGTTGCTAAAATGGACTGACTTTATTTAGAATCAAAATACAGTCTTATATACAGGAGAAGATGAGGTTCCCCCCTCCTGCTCATATTACTCTAACAATACAAATGTAACCCAATTAACCTAATTAACATGAGCTAATTAACTAATCCTTTTTCCCAGACTAAGGCTCCATTCACACTAGCGCGTTTTTTGATGCATTTTGCATTTTGCAGAAATGCACGGGAATTTTTTAACATGGGTTCCTATGGAACATGTTCACATCAGTGCTTCCCTTTCCCTTTTTCAGGGCACTTCTCAGCACATCCTTCTCCATAATCACCCATTACTTATCTTGGGTATGCCCCCCTTTCTTGGCATACCAACCAGATGACCAAGGCACACTTCAGGTATATTTATGTTGTCTTGTCGCATGTTTATGTGATACATATCTGTCTCGATCATAGGGCCATGACCATATATTATACTGTATATACCTGTGTGTACATATATATATATATATAAATATATATATATATATATATATATATATATATATATATATATATATATATATATATATATATATATACAACACGGGAAACATGCGCCACTTTACAGGCATACTATAGACACCCCCCAGGTACGAAATTTAAAGGAATATTACACTTTTATTGTTTCACTTTAAGCATTATTAAAATCACTGCTCCTAAAAAAACGGACGTTTTTAAAACTTTTTTTTGCATTGATACCTGTCGCCTGAGGCAGGACCCAGGTCCCCAAACACTTTTTATGACAATACCATGCATATAAGCCTTTAAAATTAGCACTTTTGATTCCTCCCATAGACTTTTAAAGGGTGTTCCGCGGCTTTCGAATTTGCTGCGAACACCCCAAATTGTTCGCTATTCGGCGAACACCTGATGTTCGAGTTGAACATCGGGTTCATCCCTATTTAAGAGGTCCTGTCATGCTTTTTTTCTATTACAAGGGATGTTTATATTCCTTGTAATAGGAATAAAAGTCAAACAATTTTTTTTAAAAGAACAGTTAAAAAATAATAAGTAAAATAAATAAGAAAAAAAAATGTTTTAACATGCCCTTTTAACATGATCGTGCGAAGAAGCGAACGCCTAGGTGAGTAGCGCCCGCATATGAAAACAGTGTTCAAACCACACATGTGAGGTATCACCGCGATTGTTAGAGCGAGAGCAATAATTCTAGCCCTAACCTTCTCTGTAACTCAAAACATGCAACCTGTAGAATTTTTTAAACGTCGCCTATGGAGATTTTTAATAAAAAAGGTTTGTCGCCATTCCACGAGCAGGCACTATCCGAAAATTGCAAATCCGAAAATTAGAAGACCCAAAAATAAGAAAAAAAAAAATCTGAAAACTCTAAAGAAAGAAAATCCGAAAATAAGAACGAAAATCCAAAGATCTGAAAACTTGAAAATCTGAAAGGAAATTCCAATTCCTATAATTGAATAGTTAGTAATAATTATTATTAGTTAATTATTTTTTCGGATTTTCGTTCTTTAAAGTTTTTGGATTTTTGAATTTCCGAATTTTAGATTTTCGGCTTTTTGAATTTCCGATTTTTCGAATTTCGGAAAAATGTGTAAACGGGTTTTCGTTAATTCAAATATTTCCAAATTAACACATTTTTCAAATTCAGAACAAAACGAATTGCATATGTCTACCATTTATCATCTGTATAATATATCAATATCATCTTCCTATAAATATATATACTGCTCAGCCATAATGACCACCCGCCATGGACTCCCCTACAGTGCTGTCTCTTGGCCTAGGCCAACAAGGCCCAGGCCTAGGGCGGCACTTTGCGGGGGGGCAGCAAAATAGCCGCCCCCCCCACACAAAACCCCCCTACCCGTCCTCCCGAGTCTCGCACGGCCGCCTTCCGCACATATACAATCCCCGGCAGCCGGTGACTTGATGTACTGCGGCACTTGTTATGTGCAGTACAAGTGTATGGAGCGTACTTGGCCAGGTGAGGGGGGAGGGACTAGTACCCCATAGAGCGGCCGGTGACTGGCCATACAACTGGCGGAGTAATGCTCCGCCCACTCTGCTCCACTGGCATCCTTACATGTTGTGGGGCGGGTTTGTGTCCAGGGGAGGAGAGCGAGGAGGACGTGGGGATTCTGAACCCCCAGGCAGGAGGAGGCGGAAAGCATACAGTGACACCCTCCATGAAGCGGGTGATGTCGAGCCCCCCCCCAGCTGTGAAGCGGTGACTGAGGCTGCAGGTACTGGCACTGTGACAGGGAAGAGGCGGGCTGTCGGACCATTTCCCCCCGCTCACCCCCTCCTCTTTTTCTGTTAGCCATGCAGGATAAGAGAGGAGGGGGCTCTTTTCAGATTTGCCACCCAGCTTCCTGCCCGTTTTTTCCCCCTCCCCATGTCCACAGCAGAAACCAATCAAAACACTAGGGGAGCATCATGGGAAATGTAGTCCCTTAAGCCATTTACTTTCCCTTTCATTTCACCCCATCTCCTTGCATTAAAAACAGGGTTGGTGTATATGCTTACTATTGAATAAACTATTCAAGGGAGAGCGCCATGCTGCCCAGCGCCACCAGAAAAAGCACCACCAGCGTGAGCACCATGCTGCCCAGCGCCACCAGAGAGAGCGCCACGCTGTCCAGCACCACCAGAGAGAGCGCCATGCTGCCCAGCGCCACCAGAGAGAGCGCCACGCTGCCCAGCGCCACCAGAGAGAGCGCCACGCTGCCCAGCGCCACCAGAGAGAGCACCACGCTGCCCAGCGCCACCAGGGAGCGCCGCGCTGCCCAGGGCCACCAGCGAGAGCGCCACGCTGTCCAGCGCCACCAGAGAGAGCGCCACGCTGTCCAGCGCCACCAGAGAGAGCGCCACACTGCCCAGCACCACCAGAGAGAGCGCCACACTGCCCAGCGCCACCAGAGAGAGCGCCACGCTGTCCAGCGCTACCAGAGAGAGCACCACACTGCCCAGCGCCACCAGAGAGAGCACTACACAACACAGGGTGAGGGAACATCCAGCCAGAGGGATCACTGCTGCTGTTTTGCTGGGTCTGGTAAGATGGCCTGTCTGAGGGGGGGAGGACTGAGGGGGGGTGGCACCATGTTTTACCGCACCAGGTGATATTCGATCTCCCCATAGAGGAGAGCGGGGGTCTGACAGGTCTGTCTCAGCACAGTGAGTGGAGACGGACCTTTCATCCGCCTGCTCAGCGGCGATGAATGGAGCGATCCCTGCTGAGCTAGCGGTGTCCGTCAAAATGGATCGACCCCATGTGAAAGGGGCCTTACAGTGTCACCTCATGAAATAATACATGGGAGCGTGTTTAGGGGCAGGGGAGGGGTTAGGTGGGGAAAGTGGTGGTGAGTAACTCTTAGGCTGCTTTCACACTGGGGCGTCGGCGGTAAAGTGTTGTCATTTATGCAGAGGTATTTGACGGCTAGCGGGGCACTTTTAACCCCCGCTAGCGGCCGAAAAAGGGTTAAAATGACCCGCAAAGCGCCACTGCAGCGGCGCTTTGCCAGCGGTTCAGCGGCGCTGCCCATTCATTTCAATGGGCAGGGGCGTTTTAGGAGCGGTGTATACACCGCTCCTTCACCGCTCCAAAGATGCTGCTTGCAGGAGTTTTTTAAATGTCCTGCCAGCGCATCGCCTCAGTGTGAAAGCACTCAGGATTTCACACTGAGACTGCAGGGGAGCCGTTTTTCAGGCGCTTTACAGGCACTATTTTTAGCCCAAAAGTGCCTGAAAAACGCTTCATTGTGAATAGGGTCTTAAGGCCTGGCTAATGGCTCATGACTTGAAATTTTGAGGCCTGCATTGTACATTCACATTGGTCCCTGCCCTCAAGGAGCTTACAAGTAGGCACTTGGTACCCACTTTTAATGTACAGAGAGGAAGAGGTGGTCCCTAAATAGGAAGGGGTGTGGTTTACAGATGACCGAGTGGGTCTTAAACAGAAAGGGTGTGGCTTTGACAGGAAGGGGCGGGGCATATTTAAATTAGGGGGTGCACGAGTTTAGTCAGGCCTAGGGCAGCACAAAACCTAAATACACCACTGCTCCCCTAGACCTCTGAAGGTATGTAGGGAATACTCTTCACACCATTTACCATACTAATACACATATAATAACCCAATCGATCAGCCATAACATTATGACCACCCACCATAACCCCTCAAAGCATGGACACCACTAGACCTCTGAAGGTATGCTGTGGTATCTGGAACCAAACCGTCAGTGGCAGACCCCTTTAAGTCCTGTAAGTTGTGAGTGGGGCCTCTACAGATCAGACTTGTTTCTCCAGCACATCCCACAGATGCTTGATTGGATTGAGATCTGGGAAATGTCAAGGCCAAGTCAATACCTCAAACTTTTTGTTTTCCTAAAACCATTCTTGAATTCATCAGACCAGGCCACCTTCCATTGCTCCGGAGTCCAGTTCTGACACTCACGTGCCCATTGTAGGCACTTTTGGCTGTGGACACAAGTCAGCATTGGCACCCTGACCGGTATGTGGCTACACAGCAAACTGTGATGCTCTGTGTGTTCTGACATCTTTCCACCAGAACAGCATTCACTTTTTCAGCAATTTGAGCTCCAGTAGCTCTTCTATAGGATTGGACTACATGGGCCAGCCTTCCCTCTCCACCTCTGTCAATGAGCCTCCCCTCCCCCACCTTCATCAATAAGCCTTCTCTCCCCACCTCCATCAATGAGCCTTCCCTCTCCCACCTCCATCAATGAGCCTTCCCTCTCCCACCTCCATCAATGAGCCTTCCCTCTCCCACCTCCATCAATGAGCCTTCCCTCTCCCACTTCTATCACTTCTATCAATGAGCCTTCCCTTCCCTCCTCCATCAATGAGCTTTTCCTCCCCACCTCCATCAATGAGCCTTCCCTCCCCACCTCCATCAATGAGCCTTTCCTCCCCACCTCCATTAATGAGCCTTCCCTCCACATCTACCTGGTAGAGTAGAGGATGTCAAGTCATCTGTGCCCAGTCTTGCAACGAAGAGTTTATCCAGCTCTGAGCAATCCTCATCTGTTTTTACTATGCTAAAAAACAACACACACATACATTTGTGTCACCATATCCCCCACTGCTGATTGACTTCTGATTTCTTTATCTTGTGCATGCCCAGAGTCTCCACGATTCCAGCTTCACGTATTCACAGAGACTTGTGAGGGATATGATGTAGTGCCCCACCATTTTCTCTTTTTGCGTAAAATGGAGCTATTTTCTGTAGTGATATTAGCTCTCAAAGCTGCTGTATAGGAATCCTCCACTCTGGCCCATAGCTAACGTGCCCATAGCTGAACATAAAGTGGAAGGCCCGGTCACAGTCCATCACCTTCCTAGGCATCACTCTGGAAACGCGTGCCATGCAGACCAGCCTACCTCCCGACAAGCTAGCCCGTATCAGGACAGTCATCCATGACTTTACCCTTTCACAGGGGTGTACTAAAAGGCAACTGCGGCCCTTGTTAGGGATGCTCATTTTTTCCATGAGGATTATTTCTCAGGGGCAGTCTTGATTTTTTCAAGACCCAGATCAAGTTCTCAAACTCGACCCAGCCTCTATAGCAGACTTAGCTATATGGGACGAGTTCCTCACAAACTGGAATTGCATATCGATGTTCATCCCCTCAACTCAGGTAGTCACGGATGCTACAGCCTCCATGGGCTTTGCGACAATTTTTTCCTTACAGGACCCTGGAAAGCCATCATGTTCACGGCCCATTCAGTCAGATCCCTTCTACGTGGCATCCAGAAGCACCAGCCCTTAGCCAGCGGCAAACACCTACCTATCACAAGTGCCATCTTTAGGGACATGTCTAAAATCCTCACACATTCCCCGTTTGTTCTTTTTTACCCAGTCTAGTCATCCAAGTGGTCATCTCAGACGTCACCTGACTGGCTTTTAAAACCATTTATACCCTTCATCTTGCTCTTCCAAAACTCAACAAACCACTCCCGGGGTTGACATCAGCCTCTTTTAGACTAATAACGACTGGTGCCCAGTAACGGTACTTGACCTACTACTGTCCCATCTACCCAGCCAATTAGACTGTAGTCCGTTGTTGCCTTTTCTGACCTGCCCCCTGAGTGGCAGCCAGTTTATCAGGCACGTCAGGATCCTTCTAGTCAACTTGGGCTTTGACCCTGGTCAGTTCTCTGGACATTCCTTCCAGATTGGAGCAGCCTTAGCGGCATCCCAGCATGGAGTACCAGACCATGTAATCAAGAAATTAGACAGATGGAAGCCCGCTTGCTTCGCCACATACATCCCAAATCCTCTGGTGGAAGGGGCCCAGGCCTTCACCATGCTTGGGAAATATTGACAGAACCAATAAAGAGTTACTCCCTGTCACGGAACGTCCCACACCCCACTTGAGTGCTTCCGTCATATACCACTTCCTCCCAGTCTGTATACAGATATCAGATATTCCAACCTCTCTGAGCACAAAACAAGGCGACACTTGCTTGTTGCTAAAATGGACTGACTTTATTTAGAATCAAAATACAGACTTATATACAGGAGAAGATGAGGTTCCCCCCTCCTGCTCATATTACTCTAACAATACAAATGTAACCCAATTAACCTAATTAACATGAGCTAATTAACTAATCCTTTTTCCCAGACTAAGGCTCCATTCACACTAGCGCGTTTTTTGATGCATTTTGCATTTTGCAGAAATGCACGGGAATTTTTTAACATGGGTTCCTATGGAACATGTTCACATCAATGCTTTTTTGTTTCTCTGCATTTTTGGAAAGGGTCAGGGACTTTTTTTCATGCAAAATGCAGCGTTTTGCATGTAATAGAATTCAATGGACAAGCATCAAAAACGCAAGTGCACCGTTTTTGCAGCGTTTTTGATGCGTTTTTGGTGCGTTTTTGATGCGTTTTTGCCGGGTTTTTTTTTGTTTTTTTTTTTTTTATTTTTTTTAAGACTGTAAAAAAAAACTGTAAAAAAACAAACAAAAAAAAAAACCGCAAAACGCAAATCGCGGCAAAATCGCGGCAAAAACGCCGCAAAAACGCTGCTCAAAAACGTGGCAAGCATGAAAAAAAAACCTCCAAAAACGCCCAAAAGCAACATGCATAGGTGTGAATCGAGCCTAAGTGACTACGTCTCCTAGCTCATTGACTATTCAACACACATTACCATAAACATCAACATAGGGTTAATTAGAACAAACAACAATGAGTTGAATACCCTTAGAACCTGTGGTAAGCCAGACTAAACTCATTTACATTAAACACATTATAGCTGACATCAGACAGGTGAGTGGAGTTGATGACATTAGCATCTTCTCACAGTATGAGCTCCAACAGTATGACTCAGTCACTGTTGCTACTATGGCAAATACAGGGTCCCCAGAGTCTGTGTGTCCTGGGGGACAAGGACCCGAAGCCAAAGTAACAACACCTCAAGGGTACCCCAAATGCCAGGGCCCATAATCTGTAGGCAAGAGGCTCACATTCAGTCCCCTCCAAAAGCCTCTATCCTGGGTGAGTCTGTCACACTCCCCATCTAAGTATTTTTGCCCCATTTTCTTGGCATACCGACCAGACAACCAAGGCACACTTCAGGTCTATTTATTTTGTCTTGTCGCGTGTTTATGTGATCCATATCTGTCTCGGTCATATGGTCTGTCTCGGCCCACTCGCCCATGCTCCTTGTCGGTTCCAGTGAGCGATACCCTCCCTTTCCCTTTTTCAGGGCACTTCTCAGCACATCCTTCTCCATAATCACCCTTTATTTATCTTGGGTATGCCCCCCTTTCTTGGCATACCAACCAGATGACCAAGGCACACTTCAGGTATATTTATGTTGTCTTGTCGCATGTTTATGTGATACATATCTGTCTCGATCATAGGGCCATGACCATATATTATACTGTATATACCTGTGTGTACATATATAAATATATACATATATATATATATATATATATATATATATATATATATATATATATATATATATATATACATATATATATATATATATACATATATATATATATATATATATATACAAGTATTTTTAAATGACTTTTTTTCGTTTAGAAATGTCATTTTGCTCTCAGACTGCTCTAAACACGGGAAACATGCGCCACTTTACAGGCATACTATAGACACCCCCCAGGTACGAAATTTAAAGGAAAACTACACTTTTATTGTTTCACTTTAAGCATTATTAAATTCACTGCTCCTAAAAAAAACGGACGTTTTTAAAACTTTTTTTTGCATTGATACCTGTCGCCTGAGGCAGGACCCAGGTCCCCAAACACTTTTTATGACAATACCATGCATATAAGCCTTTAAAATTAGCACTTTTGATTCCTCCCATAGACTTTTAAAGGGTGTTCCGCGGCTTTCGAATTTGCTGCGAACACCCCAAATTGTTCGCTATTCGGCGAACACCTGATGTTCGAGTTGAACATCGGGTTCATCCCTATTTAAGAGGTCCTGTCATGCTTTTTTTCTATTACAAGGGATGTTTATATTCCTTGTAATAGGAATAAAAGTCAAACAATTTTTTTTAAAAGAACAGTTTAAAAATAAAAAATAATAAGTAAAATAAATAAGAAAAAAAAATGTTTTAACATGCCCTTTTAACATGATCGTGCGAAGAAGCGAACGCCTAGGTGAGTAGCGCCCGCATATGAAAATAGTGTTCAAACCACACATGTGAGGTATCACCGCAATTGTTAGAGCGAGAGCAATAATTCTAGCCCTAACTTTCTCTGTAACTCAAAACATGCAACCTGTAGAATTTTTTAAACGTCACCTATGGAGATTTTTAATAATAAAAGTTTGTCGCCATTCCACGAGCAGGCACTATTTTGAAGCGTGACATGTTGGGTATCAATTTACTCGGCGTAACAGCATCTTTCATAATATGAAAAAAATTGGGCTAACTTTACTGTTGTCTTATTTTTTAATTCAAAAAAGTGTATTCTTTCCAAAAAAAGTGCGCTTGTAGGACCGCTGCGCAAATACGGTGTGACAGAAAGTATTGCAATGACTGCCATTTTATTCTCTAGGGCAGGGATATGCAATTAGCGGACCTCCAGCTGTTGCAAAACTACAAGTCCCATCATGCCTCTGCCTCTGGGTGTCATGCTTGTGGCTGTTAGAGTCTTGCTATGCCTCATGGGACTTGTAGTTCTGCAGCAGCTGGAGGTCCGCTAATTGCATATCCCTGCTCTAGGGTTTTAGAAAAAAAAAAATATATATATATATATATATATATATATATATATATATATATATATATTTATATTTATATATATATATATATATATATATATATATATATATATATATATATATATATATAATGTTTGGGGTTCTAAGTAATTTTCAAGCAAAAAAAAAAAATGATTTTAACATATGAACAACAAGTTTGAAAAATAGACCTGGTTCTTAGGTGGTTAAAAAAAAAGGTTAAATATAATAAAACAGAAAAAAAAATAAAAAGATTAAAAGTACCCCATCACCATCTCACATGAACACAAAGACATGTGAATGTAAAGGATTGCGCCACACATGCTATATATCACTGTGCATGCCAGAGTGAGAGCAATAATTCTAGGTCCCTCATTAATGGTTAACTTTAAACTGATGATCTGTAAAAGCATTTAAAAAGTCACCTCTTGATAATTTTTCCAATTTCATTGGCTTGACATATTTGGTATTTACTTACTCGACACTAGCTCATCTTTTATTTTGTACAAAAAACATTGTGGAGTAAACTCAGTTTGTGTGTACTGAAATTAATTTAGTGTGTTTTTTTTTGAAAATATAGATTTGATAATCATTTGCACAATTATTATGTGGCATAAAAAATTGCAATTAGCATCCCTTTATTTCTACAGGGCCTCTGCATTCAGAAAATATTTAATATTAATACATTTCTAATATTTTCTGTAATTTTATGGCTATAAATACTGATTTTAATATGTGCGTGTTAAATGAAAAATTGATTTTAAAAGAGAAGTATGGGTTTCTTTTTTTTCCCCTATTCATACTTACAGTGGGGCAAAAAAGTATTTAGGCAGCCACAAATTGTGCAAGTTCTCCCACTTAAAAAGCTGAGAGAGGCCTGTAATTGTCATCATAGGTATACCTCAACTATGAGAGACAAAACGTGGAAACAAATCCAGACAATCACATTGTCTGATTTTTGAAAGAATTTATTTGCAAATTATGGTGGAAAATAAGTATTTGGTCACCTACAAACAAGCAAGATTTCTGGCTCTCCCAGACCTGTATCTTCTTCTTTAAGAGGCTCCTCTGTTCTCCACTCATTACCTGTATTAATGGCACCTGTTTGAACTTGTTATCAGTATAAAAGACACCTGTCCACAACCTCAAACAGTCACACTCCAAACTCCACTGTGGTGAAGACCAAAGAGCTGTCGAAGGACACCAGAAACAAAATTGTAGACCTGCACCAGGCTGGGAAGACTGAATCTGCAATAGGCAAGCAGCTTGGTGTGAAGAAATCAACTGTGGGAGAAAATATTAGAAAATGGAAGACATAGAAGACCACTGATAATTTCCCTTGATCTGGGGCTCCAAGCAAGATCTCACCCCGTGGGGTCAAAATGATCACAAGAACGGTGAGCAAAAATCCCAGAACCACACGAGGGGACCTAGTGAATGACCCGCAGAGAGCTGGGACCAACGTAACAAAGGCTACCATCAGTAACACACTACGCCACCAGGGACACAGATCCTGCAGTGCCAGATGTGTCCCCCTGCTTAAGCCAGTACATGTCCGGGCCCATTTGAGGTTTGCTAGAGAGCATTTGGATGATCCAGAAAAGGATTGGGAGAATTTCATATGGTCAGATGAAAACAAAGTAGAACTGTTTGGTAGAAACACAACTCGTCATGTTTGGAGGAGAGAGAATGCTGAGTTGCAACCAAAGAACACCATACCTACTGTGAAGCATGGGGGTGGCAACATCATGCTTTGGGGCTGTTTCTCTGCAAAGGGAACAGGATGACTGATCCGTGTACATGAAAGAATGAATGGGGCCATGTATCGTGAGATTTTGAGTGCAAACTTCCTCCCATCAGCAAGGGCATTGAAGATGAAACGTGGCTGGGTCTTTCAGCATGACAATGATCCCAAACACACCGCCTGGGCAAGGAAGGAGTGGCTTCGTAAGAAGCATTTCAAGGTCCTGGAGTGGCCTAGCCAGTCTCCAGATCTCAACCCCCATAGAAAACCTTTGGAGGGAGTTGAAAGTCTGTGTTGCCCAGCGACAGCCCCAAAACATCACTGCTCTAGAGGAGATCTGCATGGAGGAATGGGCCAACATACCAGCAACAGTGTGTGACAACCTTGTGAAGACTTACAGAAAACGTTTAACCTCTGTCATTGCCAACAAAGGATACATAACAAAGTATTGAGATGAACTTTTGATATTGACCAAATACTTATTTTCCACCATAATTTGCAAATAAATTCTTTAAAAAAATCAGACAATGTGATTGTCTGGATTTGTTTCCACATTTTGTCTCTCATAGTTGAGGTATACCTATGATGACAATTACAGGCCTCTCTCATCTTTTTAAATGGGAGAACTTGCACAATTGGTGGCTGACTAAATACTTTTTTGCCCCACTGTACCTAGGTGGATGCAGCATGGGTCTGGTGCTGCATCTGTCCCCCAGCGCCTCTGCACTGAAAGCCGAGCGATCCAACACCACCGATCACTTGGTTTTCAGAGCTCTGTAAGCAGAGAGCTGTTAACTCTCAGTCACAGCTCTCTGCTGTTGTCCCTCCTCACTCATTGTAGCGCTGAGCTGTGGAGGGAGCAGAGCGGCCATCTCAGGCTCTCAGCAGATCACTGAGAGGCTGACATGGGTGTCAGTCCAGGCACCTGGCGGATCCAGACTTCCATTGACGGGATGACGTGGTGCCTGGACTGAATTCTTTGACGTCAGCAGAAAGCGAACACAGGAGTGCAAAACGAATTGCACTCCTGTGATCCATAGGAGAAGCCCAGCCAAATGAGCTTTGGCTGTACTTCTCCTTTAACGTGTAGATTTTGTGGAAGCAATGATGAATAGTCAGATGAATCTTGTGAAGAGCTTGTTCCCCAAGCATTTGACACAGCTCCCCATAAACGTTTACTGTACAAAATAAGGTCCATTGGCATGGACCATAGGGTGAGTACATGGATTGAAAACTGGCTACAAGGGCGAGTTCAGAGGGTGGTGATAAATGGGGAGTACTCGGAATGGTCAGGGGTGGGTAGTGGGGTCCCCCAGGGTTCTGTGCTGGGACCAATCCTATTTAATTTGATCATAAACGACCTGGAGGATGGGGTAAACAGTTCAATCCCTGTATTTGCGGACGATACTAAGCTAAGCAGGGCAATAACTTCTCTGCAGGATGTGGAAACCTTGCAAAAAGATCTGAACATATTAATGGGGTGGGCAACTACATGGCAAATGAGGTTCAATGTAGAAAAATGTAAAATAATGCATTTGGGTGACAAAAATATGAATGCAATCTATACACTGGGGGGAGAACCTCTGGGGGAATCTAGGATGGAAAAGGACCTGGGGGTCTTAGTAGATGATAGGCTCAGAAATGGCATGCAATGCCACACTGCTGCTAACAAAAGCAAACAGAATATTGGCATGCATTAAAAAGGGGATCAACTCCAGAGATAAAACGATAATTCTCCCGCTCTACAAGACTTTGGCCTGGCCGCACCTAGAGTATGCTGTCCAGTTCTGGGCACCAGTCCTCAGGAAGGATATACTGGAAATGGAGCGAGTACAAAGAAGGGCAACAAAGCTAATAAAGGGTCTGGAGGATATTAGTTATGAGGAAAGGTTGCAAGCACTGAACTTATTCTCTCTGGAGAAGAGACGCTTGAGAGGGGATATGATTTCAATATACAAATACCATACTGGTGACCCCACAATAGGGATAAAACTTTTTTGCAGAAGAGAGTTTAACAAGACTCGTAGGGACTCTTTAAAATTAGAAGAAAAGTGTTAGGTGCTTCGTCTTCTCCTTGTGGCCTAGGCTCTTGGAGATGGCTCAGTGGAGGTCCTCGCCGGCGGTTAATCAATAACACATACACACACTAGGTATGCTGAAATGATTACAATTCTTTATTTTAGGATTCGCTGTTTTATACTGTCTTTACAAGACTCTGCCCCAATTTGGGGGCCAATCAAAATGATACACATAAATGTTCATTAGCATATTATTCGGTAATTTCTTAATCTTGTGATTTTGGTAATGTCTTCATCTTGTGATCTTAAATATTAAAATGTTGACCCCTTTAGTTCAAGTTAATAGGTCAAAACATTCCTTATTCTCTGTCACTGTCTGCGGGGCTATGAGGTATTCAACCACAGCTTCCCTAAAAAATTTAATTCTAGCTGTTATGCCCAACAACAATGTACAGAGATAAAAACCACAGACAGATGTTTCCTAAGATGAAAGCATCAGACAGGGATAGACAGACAGGGTGAGATAATTCAGTCATTAAGTAATACTTGTCATAAGATTCAGTCTGTCATATTCACTAAAATATACCAAGATATTTTTCTGATTATTATAAAGCAAATAAGCAAAACCTGAACATATATCCTCAGGGTAAAATCAATAATCAATCATAATGCAATGTATTATGGAATCTCCTTACAAAAAGAGGTTTTCTTCTTAACCTTAAACTACGTAGAGGGTTCTTTATTGTAAGAGCGGCGAGGATGTGAAATTACCTTCCACAGGCGGTGGTCTCAGCGGGGGGCATTCATAGTTTTAAGAAACTATTAGATAAGCACCTGAATGACCGCAGCATACAGGGATATGCAATGTAATACTGACATATAATCACACACATAGGTTGGACTTGATGGACTTGTGTCTTTTTTCAACCTCACCTATTATGTAACTATGTAACTGTGTTTATTCCAGCCAGCAGAGAGCCACATGTAAAAAATATTTCTTCTAGTTTCACTTCATAACTTCCTGTTCTCACCCCCAGGTCCTAATACAGCTATGTAAATACAACATGTACATATTCTACCTCTTTCCCCTTTTAAAGAAAGGATATGCATATATAAATAAAGTGTAATATAGAACCAACAAGGAGTGCAGCATAGCAAGGAACAATCAGTGGCGTCACTAGGGTTGGTGTCACCCGGTGCAGAAAAAATTGGTGTCACCCCCCCTCCACCAACTATAGTCCCCCCTCAGTACAGACCCCCCTTTCTCAGTATAGACCCCCCCGACTAAGCACAGATCTTCCTCCCGCAGTATAGATCCCCCTCCCTCAGTACAGACCCCCACTAAGTACAGACCCCCCTCCATGAGTATAGACCTCCCCCTCAGTACAGACCCCCCCTCCATAAGTATAGACCCACCCATCACTAAGTACAGACCCCCCATCATATAGACACCCCCCTTAGTGCAGACCTCCCCCCATCAGTATATACACCCCCATCTCAGTGCAGACCTCCCACCATTAGTATATACACTCCCCATCTCAGTGCAGACCTCCCCCCATCAGTATATACACTCCCCATCTTAGTGCAGACCTCCCCCCATCAGTATACACCTCCGTTTCAGTTCAGACCCCCTCCATTAGTATAGACACCCCCCCTCAGTGCAGACTCCCCCATCAGTATAGACCCCCTTAGTGCAGACCCCCCAATTAGTATAAACACCTCCCTCAATGCAGACCCCCTCAGTATAAACATCCCCCCTCAATGCAGACCCCCCTCAGTATAAACATCCCCCTCAATGCAGACCCCCCTCAGTATAAACATCCCCTCAATGCAGACCCCCCTCGGTATAAACACCCCCTCAATGCAGACCCCCCTCAGTATAAACATCCCCCCTCAATGCAGACTCCCCTCACTATAAACATCCCCCCTCAATGTAGACCCCCCTCAGTATAAACATCCCCCCTCAATGCAGACCCCCCTCAGTATAAACACCCCCCTCAATACAGACCCCCCTCTGTATAAACATCCCCCTTAATGCAGACCCCCCCATCAGTATAGACACCCCCCTCAATGCAGACCCCCCTCAGTATAAACATCCCCCCTCAATGCAGACCCCCTCAGTATAAACATCCCCCCTCAATGCAGACCCCCCTCAGTATAAACATCCCCTCTCAATGCAGACCCCCTCAGTATACACACCCCCCTCAATGCAGTCCCCCCTCAGTATAAACATCCCCCCTCAATGCAGACCCCCCTCAGTATAAACATCCCCCCTCAATGCAGACCCCCTCAGTATAAACATCCCCCCTCAATGCAGACCCCCCTCAGTATAAACACCCCCCTCAATACAGACCCCCCTCAGTATAAACATCCCCCTTAATGCAGACCCCCCCATCAGTATAGACACCCCCCTCAATGCAGACCCCCCTCATATAAACATCCCCCCTCAATGCAGCCCCCCCAGTATAAACATCCCCCTCAATGCAGACCCCCCTCAGTATAAACACCCCCCTCAATACAGACCCCCTCAGTATAAACATCCCCCTCAATGCAGACCCCCCCATCAGTATAGACACCCCCTCCCTCTCAGTGCAGACCCCCCATCAGTATAGACACCCCCTCTGCCCTCCCATAGCGCCCCCCCATGTCCATCTAGACTACACATAGTCAAGTGTACAAACCTCAGTTCGGACGGATACACACAACGGTGTCCCTCGGTCTCTTCCTCCTGTGTGGATGTGGGAGGAGGAGGAGGGGGCGGCTGAGGGACACGAGAGTTCTGAGAGGAGCAGATTAGTGTAGGGCAGCGGGCAGTGTTAGCGGTGCCGCTACCCACGGGTGTCACCCCTCTGGCGGGTGTCACCCGGGTGCAGACCGCCCCCCCCGCACTCCCCAGCAAAGCTTCTTGGAACAAAAACAAACTACAATATAAAATCAAAGATGGTGAGTAAAAGTCAGTGTGTGATAAAGTCTTGGAACTTTGGATTGGGTTTACACACTCTTCCAGATTGAGTAACAACTTGTGGGGCTTGCGAGTCTGAAACCTCTTGCCTGTTGCCGTCATATCTTTTGTTGTGGTTGTGTGTTACATCCGTTTGTGGAAGTGTAATTTGGCACAGCAGCAGATAGTTGTGCTTGGGCTCCTGAAGTGATCATAGGCACATGGGCAGCAGTAGTACAGTATGATTCAGGTACCTGTAGGAGGTAACGGTGGTTCCTGACAAAGGTCCTACCATCAGAATGGACAGCATAGCTGTTTGGTTGGCAGGCCTTTCCATGAACCATGGCCATTTTGTCAAACCCATGGGTTGTCTCCATCCTTACCACCTGCCCAGGTGCCGATTTGTCATAGCTTATCTTTCCTTTTTGCCTGAGTGTAAATAAAACAGCCTGAACATCAGTCTCAACTCTTGGCAGTAGCTAGGATGGGACCATGGGAATCAGAGTCCTGGTTCGTTGTGATAGTAAACGTTGTGCTGGAGAAGGCATGTCATCCCTAGGTGTGCTGCAGAGGTTGAGTAGGGCTGCATAAACGTCAGAACCAACAAGTGCACATTTCTCTAGGAAATGCTTGGCCAATCTTACACTACTCAAAAAATGTTTTTACTGCGCTATCCCAAAAGTAATAATATATAAGATTCAACTTAAATACTGTGAGCTAGCTGCAACTAATAAATGCAAGACACACGCATTCAAAATAACATACCAAATACTAAGCTGCGCTATAAATTAATTTGAAATCCTGTACAAAAACCTATGTAAGTTATGTGGATATACAATTGTGCATATATATAGTATCACATAGACATTCACTATCACCAGTGATAAGTGCACAAAAAACAAACAGTGAAAAAATAAATGCCAAAAATTGAAGGAAAAAATTATATATAAAATATAATGAAAATTATTATAAATGGTAAAGTCCACTCAAATAGACAAAATGAAAAGTCCACTATTATAGATAGTCTTCCGGGGGGTGACTCAATGTTCTTCTATGAACAGTGACATGCATTTCCAACACTGGAGGTGGTAAGTGTAGGGGTACAGTACAAAAAAGTGCCTCCACCACGAGAAATGCTGCCGCTTACCAGCTCCCTAGATCTCTTTTTACGGAGATCTAACGTGCCTTAGGCTTCTAACCCAGCCTCGGGTGTTACGGTGGCTGTCAGCGCTAAGAGGATTCCCCACGGTCTCAGTATGAGATGTCATCTCGTGTGGCAAGCAATCGTTCATAAGCCGTAAAAAGATATAAAACTTCCATAGTGTATTACGTTTTAAAAGGTTTATTAAATTAAAAGAATATATTGCACTTACAATTATGCAGATGGTTTTCAGCGATGGATAAAATCAGAATCAAAAACACGAGCCGGCCGGCTCTCGTAAGCTGCCCGTAACTTCCGGGTCCAGCGCAGTATGTGGTGACGTCAGCACGCCGCTCCTCCCCAATCTTACACTATGCTCTGCAAGACCATTGGATCTGGAGTAATTGGGACTTCTAGTGACGTGCTGAAAATCCCATTGGTGAGCAAAGTTATTGAACTCTCTACTTGAAAATGACATTGCATTGTCAGTGATCAATTGACAGGGAATTCTGTGTGTGGAGAATATCCGCTTTAATGTCCTGATCACTGTGTTACTGGAAGTGTTTGGGAGGACATCAAATTCCCACCAGCAAGAGTACAAATCTTCCAAGACCAGGTAATCCTTGTTTGCCCACTCAAATAAGTCAGCTGCTGTGATAGACCATGGTCTGTTAGGTATTTGGTGACGAGTTAAAGGTTCTCTTATCTGGTGCTGTCGTAGAGCATTGTATGGGGTACATCTGGAAACTTCTCTTTCAATGTCAGTGTATATAGTGGGCCAAAACATAGTTTCACGTGCCCTTCAGCCCGGTTCACACCTATGCGAATTAGATGCGGATTACACCGCATCTAATTCGCAGGACATTTTAAAATACATTCATATGAATGCATCTGGTTCACATATGTGCGTTGCATTCGCACTGCGCATTGCACAAAAAACGTGTGCGTTTTTTGGGCATTGCGGTGCGAACTACAAGCCTATTATCTCCTATGGGAACGCATCTGATTCGCAGATGCATTGCGTTCTGAACAAGGAATTTCTACTTCTCCTCACTACACCTCCCCCTCCCCCTCTCCCTGCTCTCTAATCCTGAGCAAAAACGCAATGAATCCTTTGAACAGGAGATTTTTATCTCACCAGTGAAACCTGAGCTTCAATTCGCACCGCACAAGTGTGAAACAGGGCTCACTTAGTGGAATGAATGCCAGGATGACCTCGATGGTGCTGTGTCAAGTAGTATTTTTGAAGAGAGTAAGGGATTACATATCTCTGACCATGCAGGATTAATCCATCATCCACTGTCAATTCATCCCTCAAATGCCGCGTACACATGATCGGAATTTCGGCCAGCAAAAGACCAATGAGAACTTTTCATCGGAAAATGCGACAGTGTGTATGCTCCATCGGACTTTTCTTGGCCAAATTCCAGCCAGCAAAAGATTGAGAGCATGCTCTCAATTTTTCGGTCGGAAAAGTTTGTATCCGAAAATGCGATCATCTATAGCAATTCCGACGCGCAAAATTCCTACGCATGCTCGGAAACAATTCGACGCATGCTCGGAAGCATTGAACTTCATTTTCTCAGCTAGTCGTAGTGTTGTACGTCACCGCGTTCTTGACGGTCGGAAGTTCAGCGAACTTTTGTGTGACCGTGTGTATGCAAGGCAAGCTTGAGTGAATCCCGTCGGAAAAGCCATCATATCTTTTTCCGACGAGAATTCCGTGTGTACGCGGCAATAGAGTAAGATATCATGTGGGGTTTCCTTAAAGGAGCCAGGCCACCCATTGAGAATGATGTCCATGACAGGTGGCATCTGCCTGTGTTTCTTGCTTTAGTTCCTGAACCCTTCTGGATGACAACACCCCATCCAACACATCATAATCCTCAATAGCTCCACCGTTATCAGAAATGAGGAGGTGTGCACATGAAAGAGCATTCGCAACAAACAGTTCATGGCCTCGTTTATAGATTACATTCAGGTGGTAGCGTTGAAGCTTCAACATCAGTGGCGGCTGGTGAAATTTTAAGATGGGGGGGGGGCGCCAGACCCCGCCCTTCCTTTTTGACCCCTCCCACTTTTCACAAGCCCCATCCCTTATAGAGTCCACCCACTCCGTCTCCTGTAGTACATCATATACCAGGCTATACATTATACACAGGGCTCTGCACATCATATACCAGGCTCTAAGAAAGACTAAAAAAATAAAATGAATATAGTCATCACATTTAGGGACTGGAATAATGCAATATCTTACATGTTTGCCTTTGGGTTCAATATATCTTGGATCCATAACTCAGAGCAGGTCTACACAAGGTATTATCACTTAAAGTGCATGTTCACAAATAACAGACCTATGGTGTTCTGATCTCTGTGGAACTACAAGTTTCAGGATGTCCTGTCCATGCCTATGACAATAGTTCCTCAGTCCCTCAGCAGCACAAACAGCTCAGTGCACAGTAATAAATCTAACCTTATGACTAATAGTTGTGCAATAAGTCAAGCATTGGAAGAGTTAATGAGTAATAAAAGAATCTGCAATTTAACCACTTCAATACAGGGCACTTAGACACCCTCCTGCCCAGACCAATTTTCAGCTTTCAGTGCTGTTGCAGTTTGAATGACAATTCAGCGGTCATGCAACACTGTACCCAAACTAAATTTTTATCATTTTGTTCCCACATATAGAGCTTTCTTTTGGTGGCATTTGATCACCTCTGCGGTTTTTATTTTTTTGCTAAACAAATAAAAAAAGACAGAAAATTTTGAAAAAAATTAAATTTTTGCTTTTGTTTCTGTTTAAAAAAATTGTAAATAAGTAAGTATTCTCTTTCACTGATGGGCACTGATAAGGCGGCACTGACAGGTACTGATACGGCGGCACCGATGAGGTGGCACCAATGAGCGGGCACTGATGATGGGCACTGATATGCGGCACTGATGGGCACTGATGGGTGGCACTGATATGCAGCACTGATGGGCATTGATAGGCGGCACTGATGGGCACTCATGGGTGGCACTGGTTGGCACTGATGGGCACTGATAGGCGACACTGATGGGCACTGAAAGGCACACTGCTGGGCACTGATAGGGTGGCACTGATAGGCGCCACTAATGGGCACTGATAGGCGGCACTGCTGGGCACTGATACGTGGTACTGATGGGCACTGATACGCGGCACTGATAGGCATCCCTGGTGGCACTGGCAGTGGTAGGCAGTGGAGTGGGCACTGATTGGCAGCTGCCTGGGCACAGATTGGCAGCTGCCTGGGCACATATTGGTATTTCCCTGGGGGTCTAGGGGGCATACCTGGTGGTCCAGTGTGGTGGCCATCCTGGTGGTCCTGGGCGGCTTCCCTGGTGATCCTGGGTAGGATCTAAGGGGGGGCTGTGCTGATAAACAATCAGCACAGACCCCCCCCCTGTCAGGATGTCAGGAGAGCAGCCAATCGGCTCTCCTCTACTTGCGTCTGTCAGACGCGAGTGAGGAAAAGCTGATCACCGTCTCTTCCTATTTACATCGTGATCAGCCATGATTGGACACGGCTGATCACGTGGTAAAGAGTCTCCGTCAGAGACTCTTTACCTAGATCGGTGTTGCGGGGTGTCAGACTGACACCCCGCAACAACGGGGGCGCGCAGCGGCTCGATATCCTGATCACGTCATATGACGTCCGGTCAGGAATATCAAACCACTTTGCCACCGTCTTTTTGTAATAGGGCGGGTGGCAAGTGGTTAATATAAAACAGAACAGCAGAACCAAAGAATTAAAATTATAATTAAAATCCTCATTATTAAACTCAAATGAAAATGCATAGAGGTATAGGAATTTAAGGCATAATTAGCAGGATCAGACGAGAATGCAAAAGCAGTAAATTAATGGCAGTAACTCAGTCAAAAACAAACAAAAGGAAGATTTTATCTGTTGGATGGATTAGGAATGACTGCAGTAAGATGTCCAGAAAACTACACAGAGATAAGACAGTCTGGAAAGTAATTGAGGGATGTATAGCCAGGACAAAGCATTGTCACTGCTTTATGAAGCAGGTCGGGGAGATTAAGAATTGTGAATGCTGACTGGTTATGTGCAAAAGCAGGACTGCTCCTAAGGCTGGGTTCACACTGCTGCGGTGGCAGACATCGCATGTGATTCGCAGTGCACTGCTGTTCACATCACATGCGATGTCTGTGCTGTGCGATATCAGCCATACAGATAGTATGGCTGATATCGCACCGCATTCGGTCCAAACTCGCACAGGACCCTTTTTTTTGTTCGGACCAAAATCGGATCGCATGGGTGTTCACACCTATGCAATCCGAAAATGTCCGAATTGTCAGTTCGCATTGCGATATGCGGGCTGAACTGGGGGTGTCATTAACATTGTATGACACTCCCCAGCAGTTCGCATATGGCAGTGTGAACTGCCGTGCGAGTTGGTGCGATGCGGGAACCCGCAGTAAATTCGCTGTGTTCCCGCACCGCAGCAGTGTGAACCCAGCCTTAGACACAACTGCAATTACAGATTCTCTCAATATATCAGTTAGGCAGCTGGTAGATGTTCTTCATTACTGAAAAAAATCCTCAGGGCTGCAAGGCGTGCTCTCTCTTACCTTGCTTTCAGCTCCGCTCGGGCCATGCATTGCAAAGAAGGCAGCTGCTGACATCACTTCCGGTTCTCGTCTATCACACAAAAACCCAGAAGTAACCTCCAATTTAGACAACAATGCTCCTGCCCGTAGTGATTCTAGGGGCGGAAGCTAATCGGCGCTTTGGTTTGCGCCACAAGGCGGGTTAAAGGCCCGCAAATGAAGCGCCACGTCTGCAATCTGGTGATTGCATTGACGTGGCGCTTCCCATAGTGCACTGCGTCCGGCGCTTGGACACAGTGCACTTAAGGACCTTTTTTTCGATTTTTTTTTTTTAAAGGGCCAGTTTTAAAAAAAAAAATGTTTTTTTTTTTCATTTTTTTTTTTTCAAATTTTTTTTTTCCTGACTACAGGAGGGGGGGGCAGCACCACTGTTCAACATCATTCGCTGGATGCGCACAGATGCTGTGTGCAGGGTTTTTTTCAGTATGGTTATGAGTGGCTGATGATCCGGCTCCACAGTCACAGGACGGCCATAGATATGGAATTTTACACAGGCAAATACTAGTCCCAATAGTTCCTTCTCAATTTGTGCATAGCGTGCTTCAGTCTCAGTAAGGGCCACAGGCCCTCTCTCTTGAAGAAAGACTGTGCCAAGACCATGCTGGGAAGCACCAGCAGACAATACTTCTGGCTTATGCACATCAAAATACTGTAGGACAGATGGACTAGTTAATTGTGCTTTCAATGTATACACATCAACAGCATGTTGTTCAGTCCAACACTAGTCAGCATCTTGGTGCAGAAGCTGACGGAGTGGAGATGTTATCTCACTGTAGTGATGAATGAACTTCGAGAGATAATTGGTCATGCCAAGAAACCTTTGCAATCCATGTTTGTCCTTTGGAGCAGGCATTTGATGGATGGCTTTGGTTTTTTCTGGGTCAGGCTTGAAACCTTTATCTGTGAGAAGGTGTCCAACATATAGCACCTCTGAGACCCTGAAGCGACATTTCGCAGGGTTGAGCTATTCTCTATTTTATTTTGTTCTGTTTTCATTTATTCTTTTCTATTCTATTCTTTTCTTTTATTCTCTATTCTATTCCTTTATTTTCTATTCTTTTCTATTTTATTCTTTTCTTTTCTATTCCATCCCTTTATTTTCTCTTCTATTTTATTCTCTTCATAAATTCAAATTCGATTTGAAAACTATTCAAATTTGAATTTCATCCAAAATGTTTGTTTCAGTATTTTGGATTTGTTTAAATTCTTTACTATTGTAATTTGGAAATTCAGATGTATCCAAATTTTGATTAAGAATGAGAAAAACCGCACATGTTTAGACAATTATTTGAATCCCTGTTTCCCTATGGAGATCCCAATCTAATTTACCTTCCAGACTAAAGCCGGTCATAGATGAGTAGTTTTCTTTTCATTCAGCCAGTGGGCTGAACAAAAAAAACAAAAAACCTCTAACAACACAAACAAGGTAGATGGAGTAATCCCCCCTTCACTAGGGCATTGTTTTGTGACAGCTGAACCCGGTCTTGTCAGAACACACTGATCAGCAGCTGCAGCCGATTAGCTGAGGCTGCTGATCAACAAAGATTTTCCAGCTTGTTTGACAGAAGTTGCCTCGCACTGATCAAAATTCGGATGCTCCCTGCTGAACCAGCTAAATTTTGAAACCCACCCAAACAGAGAAAGAACATACAATCTTCCTGAAGGGATTAACCTTTGTGGCATTTGCACCCAGGAGCTTATGCAAGAGTGCTAAATCGTTCACCGCACTTTCAGACCTGACTTTCATCAAGGTCTAAATTTGCATGTCTTATTAATGTGGTTGCCTGGAGCTCAGAGGCTTGTAAGACCAGCACCCGTTTCTGCCCAAAGAAGTGATGGTGGTGGCTTGGAAAGTTAGAACACAGTGATTTCATTATACTTGGTTTGGTGTGATTTACCATATAAAAAAATTCTTTACTGATGATGAGCAGTGACACTTTAGTGCAGTTTCTAAAATACAGTAGTTTGCAATTCTATGTCTATAGGCATGCTTGATTTAAGGCATACCCGAGCTTGATCCTGATCCAGCGGCTGCTTTCCCGGCTCTCTGCCTCCTCATTGGCTCCAAGACAGCAGCGAGAGCCATTGGCCCCTGCTGTTGTCTATCAAAGCTAGTGAGGAGGGTTTAGGGGTGTGGCCGAGCCCAGTTCTGTGTGTCTTATGAACACACTGACCAGGGCTCAGGAGAGCACACGCACAAGTGCCCCCATAGCGAACGGCTTGCTATAGGGGCACTCGGCAGGGGAAGGAACCCAGAACACCAGCAGGGGACCCAACAAGAGGAGAATCGGTGCTGCTCTGTGAAAAACTCTTGCACAGAGCAGGTAAGTGTAAGCTTTGCAGTGAGTTTTTTTTAACTTTTTTCAACTGTTTTCAACTATTTCAGCTTTTTTCAAAGTTTTTGCAATAGCGTTTTTTTAGGGTTTATTAGCGTTTTTAGCGTTTTTCTGCTTTAGTGTTTTTTAGCATTTTTTTTTTTCAAAATTATTTATTATTTTTTTTCAATGGATCAAAAACTTTAAAAAACGCTGGTGAGCGACGTTTTTGAGCGTTTATCGACGTTTATCAGCGTTTATCAGCGTTAGAGCGTTTTTACAGCTGAAAAAGGTTTCTCAGAACCCACTAGTTTTGGGTTTTTTTTACAGCTTAAAAACGCCTATGCCATTTGCAGCTCAAAAACGCCTAGGTGGGCATGAAGCCATAGACTAACATAGAGCGTTTTTAAGCTGCAAAAGACGCTCAAAAAAGCGGCTGTAAAAACGTCCGTGTGCATGAGGCCTAACAGGTTTTTTTTTTAAATGTAAGCCTTTAGTATCACTTTAAAATAGATTTAAAAATAACTGCCACCCGTTCAAAATTCACCCAGACAGTCCATGTTTTGAATCATGTGTCTGAGTGTCCGACCTACTGAAACACAGAAACATTATGCAGGCTGGACTGTGGCTCCCCAAGTAACTGAGTACCACAACTGCAGAGTGCCTGGGCACACCTTAATCACCAGGGTTGCCAACCATCTGGAGGGCTGGCTGCAATTGTCTAAGCAGAGTGTCTCCGACACTCTCCCTCACACTGCTTAGTGCTAGCACAGTCATCCCCTCTCCCCCACTGTGAGAGGAGAGAGGGCTCGATCTGCTCCTACTCCCCGCCTCTACACCCCTGTGTCCACCCACACTCCAATCCTTGGCATGCTGTATCTCAGAGAAGGGATGTGTGGGTGGGAAATTTGAAGGCCAGCAGCTGGCAGATACATTGTGGATGAAAGGTGCCAATGCCTGATCCTCCATCCTCAAGTGAATGAGCTCACCATCCACTGTCTGTGATTGAAGTCTCCCCCATTCCTCCCTTCTCTCTCCTGCCTCTGTGTGAGTGAGTACACTAAGGAAAGGGGGACTTCGAGAACCATGATTTAAGGGGGAATGCTGAGAACTCTCTCCGTAAAGAGGATGTGTCATGGCCCATGCTCTCACAAGGGATGTTGTTCATCCCTTCTGATAGCAATCAAATTAATAAAAAAAAAAAAAAATTAGAGACAGTGTAAAAAAATGTTGGGGGACAAAATAAATAATACTAAAAAATAATTTTTTAAGTGCCCCCACCCCCCTGTGCAAATGTAAACTCATACGGAAGTCCCGCACGCATATGTAAGCGGTGATCACCCCACACTTGACGTATCCACATGAACGTCAGAGCAAGATCAATAATTCTAGTCCCAGACTTTCTGTGTAGCTTTAAACTGGTAACCTGGAAAGGCAAAAAAAAACACAATACACGACAGTGCTATCTCTGTGCCAATCCTGTGGTCAAGAATGTAATTGAGAAACTGATTAAAATAAATAGCCAAAAAAGTCTTATTCCTGGCAGTACAGGAATAAATGTCAATACTAAAGAGATTGGCTGACACCATAAATGCTTGCAAGGCTGCCTTTAAAAGTGGGCAGGGAATCCACAATCTGAAATGCAAGAGGGAAGGGGAAAAAAACGCCAAGCAGGCATTGTGTAGCACAATTTATTAAATGATAAAAATCGATATAAACAGCAATGGCACTCACAAGCGGGTGTGGTGGGGGATGAAAGTTCGCAGTGGATAGGAAGTCCAAGTATGAACCAGGAGCTATGGCCTCTATCTGTAAAGGAAGAAGGCAAGCCGTGTAGAGGGAGCAAGATCAGCCTGGAATCCGTCCAGAGGGAACCGGTGTCGATCTGTCCCGTGTGGTCGTGATGGTCATTCCGGTGTTCGGATGTACGTCCAATGTGTGGGTCCATCGGGTAATCTTGGTTGCATGCGATCTACTCAATTCAATTCAATTTATTTTATTTTATCTTATTTTACAGTTTTTCATTTTTCATTATTCATGTTTCCAGTTATGTAAGGCCCCCCTCTTTTCTGGCCAATTTTTGGGTTGCTTTTGGGTTATTTTTACGTTTATGTCCATCATCATCGTTCCATTGTTAATTTAACTTTTCATTTTCAGTAGATACGGCTTCATCCCTTTAATTAATGAGGGGGTTTTCACTATTAAATACCTCTGAAGATTTATTTGCCATTATCGCATGTTAGATGATTGCATGGTATGTGGGGATTGAGGCGGTCTTTTGGACACAATTGGCCAATGGAGATCAGGCATGTTTGCCTAGAAATACGGCCATGTTTTTACTACATGAGGATGGCCTCTAGTCCATACACATTTCAACCTTTAGGTCTTTGACCATTGTCTGCAGTTTTAAAGTAAAAAAGAGTGGTTTTGTTTATTGATCTGTTTCCTACAGTATAGCATTGGCACAGCGGTCTATCATCAACATCGCCACCCACCATCACCTTAACCTCCTATTTTCCACAATTGTTGGTTATAGAAAGATATATACATTGAGGTTTAGGTTCTAGTTTTATATAGTAATAAAACTTTAAAAAAAGTAAGAGTTTTGTCTATACCTAGATCTAGATTTGCATCTAGATTTAGGTATAATTTTATAAGTACATCTTCTCCACTCTTTTTTGAAGCATTCTGAGAGCTACATTAATGATACTTGATATGTGTACCATATATAAAATAGTTTATTGACTCGCTTTAAACAAGCTTGGTGCACACAGAACAAAGCGGGGTTAGATATCCATTCGTGTACATTATCGTTTTTGGTGCAGATTTTAAGTGTTCATATTTGTCTATATGATTTATGTTATTGAATTAAGATACCTAGTATAAGTGGCTTTTATTTTAATATATAATGGTTGTTTTATATGTATATTTTCTATTTACCTATTTTAGATTATTATTATAAAGCCTACAAAATTTGGTATGTTCCTGCATAAGCAGAAAGAGGTATTACATGAGCCCACTAAGGGAGCATGAATAAACATTTATTTCTTTATGCCGACATTCATTGGCACTCTATAATATACACACACGTGTTTGTTCATGTTTTCATTTACAATGATTTACATTGGTCTATATATATGCATATATATATATATATATATATATATATATATATATATATATATATATATATATATATATATATATATTTTTTTTTTATATATATATATATATATATATATTATTTTCCTGCTTTCATACATATACACATCTATTGACACTTGTATTTATACTTTCATTAGTATACACACGTAAATCTAATGGATGATAAATAAACTCTATCGGAATAATTTAGTGAAGTCTACAGGTAAAAATTAATGTTTATATATTAATTTTTATTCAATATGTAGGAATACACATATGATTATGTTTATCTACACTGGTTTGTTAGTCATTAGCCATTTATATATTATTGATCTACTACTGATTTACGTATCCACACAACAACATAATTATTTAATTTAACTTATTTTATATATATATACACATATTTATTCATCATTTTCACGCTTATTTAGGTGTTCTTCACAAATTCTTCACATTTTTACATTATTCATTTTTCACATGGTTTCCACTTCCATTTCACAAATATTTTGCACACAAATTTATTTTGGTATTTTATTTTATTTTATATCCTATTTTTATTTCAATCACATTTAGAGGTAAAGATTATTTATATTCACAGCACATGTTGAAAGCCTTGATGGCCAATGAAATTGGATTCTATTCACATGTTAATTTATTAATTAATCAACAAATTAATTATATGGTATCTGGGCATGGTCATATGGGCCACAACAAAGAGTATTCATACAATTCTTATTTTTGTGATTGTTAGCTATGATTAAGCACTATATATAGTGTGAAACGTGTTAGCTCTTTTGTTCTGATGTGGCATGTATTTTTGTTTGCAGTTTTTGAATAAAAGGCATATTCGGAGTGCGGCTGTCCAGGTCTACTTCTTATCTATTTGCTATATGCATTGCCAGCACCTGTGGCTTCTCAACTGGTGAAGAGATTTACTTTTGGTCGATCCTCCTGGAGTGGTGATACCTCCCTTCTCTGTACGTCCAAATTATGTATCTCCAGCAGGAGTGTAGAGAGGAGCTGTCAGTCCACCCACTGTGAGAGCTAATGGGAATGCGTTTCGGTACCAAGCCACGGTTCCTTCATCAGCCTCGAGCCTCTGGACATATTTCAGGCTGATCTCACTCTCTCTATACGTCTTGCCTTCTTCCTTTATGGATAGAGACCATAGCTCCCGGTTCATACTTGGACTTCCTATCCACTGCGAACTTTCATCCCCCACCACACCCGCTTGTGAGTGCCATTGCGGTTTATATTGATTTTTAAATAAATTGTGCTACATGATGCCTGCTTGGCGCTTTTTTCCCTTTCCCTCTGACCTGTAAAGGCTTTTAAAGCGCCATCTATGGAGAATTTTAAGTACTGTAGTTTGGTGCCATTCCATTGGGTGGATGCAATATAAAAACGTGACATGTTGGGTATCTATTTACTTGAAGTAACATCAGCTTTTATATCTTACCAAAAAGTGGGTATTATATTGTGTTTATGTGCAATAAAATTCATGAAAGTGTATTTTTTCAAAAAAATTGCATTTGAGAAACCGCTGCACAAATTCCACGTGACATAAAAGCTGCAACACCCATCATTTTATAATAATCGAAAAAAAAAATTATGTTTGGGAGTTCTAAGCCATTTTCTAGCAAAAAAAAGTATATTCTTATATGTATGTGAAGAAGTGTCAGAATTGGCCCAGTAGGCAAGTGGTTAAAATTATTTTTCATTTTGGTACATGTTACAGTGCCCTTATGTCATTTGTTTGAAAATCCCTTGCCTGGAAACTGGGCATCAGTGGTTTTTAACTGGTTGGCTTTGATTAACTTCAATAAACTTCAGCAAAGTTTGTTGAATTCACCTGTAACCCAGGTATTCAGGTCATCCCCAAAGTCCATAAATCATAAACTTTATTCATACTTGCAAAATAAGTAATGCGATTCTAGTATGTTTATTGAACAAAACAGTTGGAAATATACATTTATCTTGTGAAAAAATAAAGCATGTCAGAAGTCTATACCAACATTAGCATACAGATATCATTATCCAACTTTTTGTTTTTATTGTAAAGTAGTTTCAAAATGTCTTCCTGTGATCATGCTATGTGCAGTTAGTTGTACATATTGTATCTATTGAGCATTCTATTGTCGTTAGCACCTTGGTAGTTCTGTTGAGAGAAAGTTGGGGTTCTTTGGAGTCCAGACTGAGCAGTTGGGAACCTGTAGTCAGCTTCTCTAGGCTGGTTATAGTTTGGGGGCTGGAACTGTGGGCTTGGGCCGTCAGCTTCTCTAGGCTGGTTATAGTTTTGGGGCTGGAACTGTGGGCTTGGGCCTCCGAACCTCTGTGTGGGGTCAGGTGCGCTTGCCATTGGATTGCTATACTGAGTTGGTATTGAATACACCTGTGCAGAAGACTTAACAAAAAAAGAAAAATGTCAGTTATGGAAACCCTGATGAACAGGTAAAAATTTTTTTTTATTTTAGATATATACACATATTTATTCATCATTCATCAGGTGGATAATACACCCATCTTCTTTGTGTATCCTTAGTTGGACAGCAACATCTATCAATACGTTTTTGTCTTTAGAGCCTTTATATGATTTTTCTTTATTGTGTTTACCTGTTTGTAATTTTCATACCCCCTGTCACCACAACATAATTTAAGGGTTGTCTGTCGCAGTTAGTCACAACATGGACGTTTTAGGCACGGATTGGATGGGTTTTATGTCCAACCTTAAAACTGCATGCTTGAATGAACACAAAACTGAAGATGATATCCAAACGTTCTTTGCCCGAATGTCGAAACTTCTTAAAAGTAAGTCACACTTACATTGGCATATTGAATACTTCAAACTATATGTCAGTGAGAAAATCTGCCCCCTTGGTTTAAGGGGCCAGATATTTCCCACTTTAAAAGATCCTTTAGTTGACTTTAAGAAAGCATGGGAAGACATACTGATGAAGAATAGCCTTGAATTAATAGGACTTCTTATTACTCAGTATGCTCACGATATGACCCTCCTTGATAGCGACATTGAGCGACTCAATACAGAGTACTCTCATTTGACGGACAATACGACTTTTAAAAATAAGTGGAAAGAGCTCAGAGAACGCTTGGAAAGTATGAATAAGGACATTATTGTTAAGAAACAAATCAAATTTGGGAAAGACAAATCAGCCTTCGCTGAGGGCCTGGCCTACCGTTGGCCCGGTAGGAGCCAGGGTAGACGAGGCCCTCCTCGGACCAATAATAACAGAAATTTCACTACGGACATCGAATCGGATTCTTCTCTCTCTACCATATCTTCCTTAAGCACTGTTCAACCGAATGCTTCATCTGCACTTAACTCTTCACGTAAGAGACTTCGTTTTGGAGGTAACACTCCACCAACGAACTCCAAAAAAGATAAGAAAGGCCCGAAAGGCCCTAGATCTACACGTGCACCCCCAACACAAACCTCACATGATACCAACGCCCCCCTAGAAGGGGCAGTTGGTCACTCTACATTACATGGCACGATTCCTAAAATTTTAAACTCAGCTTTAATGACAAATAAATATACTAAAATTAATGAAGATGCTATTTTTTTAGATCTGAAGAAGCAACAGAGCAATCTAGATGCTTACGTCTTGAAACCCTCACTACCCCAACAGAACCCTCCCCCTCACGCCACACCAACCTCAATGTCATAAACCTCACCCCATATACATTCAATAACGAGGAAATCTCGTTATTGCAATTAGGACTTGGTTTTTGCCCTCTTGATGCGCTTAAGGTTGCTGAGACAATTAAGGACTTGTACTTGTTTGCACGCAACTTAACTTTCAGATATATCTACGATAAGGATCGCGTTAATCTCGGCTTGGAGCGTGAGCTCGCGGAGCGGACCAAAGGCTTCTCTATGGAGGAGTTTAGGGCGCTCTGTGACCTCATGCTCCTGTTCGATGAGGGTGATACCGGGGACCCTGTACTGTCGCAAGACCATGGACCACCTTAGTATCTGCATGGATGGTGATTTATTGGGTCTCCTCCTTCTCTCTCCCTACAGCCCCCCTTTTTTCCCCCCTCTTTCCCCCCCTCCTTTTTTCCCCCTCTTCCCCCCCTTCCCCCTTCCCCCCCCCTCCCTTCTGTTCCTCTCCCGTCATCCCCTCTCCTCTCCCTGCCTTGCCCCTCTTCCCATTTCTCTGGTCCCCCCCTTTTTTTCCCTTTACCCCCCCTCTCTCGCCCTCTCCTTCTTCCTTCCCTTCCCCCTCCCCGTTCCATTTCCCCCCCTCCCTCCTTCCTTCCCCATTTTCCCTCCTTCCCTTCCCCCTTTTTCCCCAACAGGCTGTTCCCCCTCCTTCGGCTTCCCTCCCCACTTTTCCCAATCCTTCCCTGGTTTCCCTTCTACCTTCCCCTTCCCCCCTGTGCCCCTCCTTTCTCCCCCTGCCCTTCCCTCTCTTTCTGTTCCCCACTTTCTGTCCCTTCACCTTCTTCATATGCTCCTTCCCCCCCTTCTCCCCCCCTCCTTTCCTTTCTTCTCCCCCCCCCTCCTGTCCCTTTTATTTCCACATCTCCTTTTATTTTGGCCCCCCTTCCCAACCCCCCCATTCCCCTCCTTCCTGTTTCTTTGCCCCTTCACTCCCCCAGGGATTTCCACATAATTTTCCTCCCTACACCATTACCTTGGGTTATTTCAATTGCATGGCATTGGCACACCTCCCTCTGATATCACAGTATGGTGATATTTATAATCAATTAATCAAATATTTATTCATCAGAGGCTGTCTGTCATCCCCTGTGTCCACCGCGGGGGGATTTATATGGGGTCCTGCATGCCCACAAAAATCTCCTGAATGGGTGAGCTTGTCCTTATTCTTATTTATTTTTTTGTATGGAGTGTTCTGATATTTTGTCAATAATCTTGCTGCAATAATCCTATATGCACATATATATATGCTTGTATTTGTTAAAACTACTTTATGTCATATTGTAGATATGGTTCTCCTGAAGAAGCGGTGCTAACCGCGAAACCGGTCGAGAAATAAAGTTTTACACATATTTGCCATCTAAAACTGTGCGGAATCCACTGGCTCAGACTATGTGGTATCTCCTTTTTTATGGTTATATGTAGTGTTGTTGTTTATAATCGCAATTGTATGCGGTATTGCAATTTTATGAACATTTTTTCTATTAAAAGTGAACTTTTATAAAAATATTTTATATTTCTTTCTGTCCCATACCCATTATTGTATACCGACACTGAGTACCGCAATAGTCCCCTCTTTTCCTCCTGTTGGGGGTTGAGACGCTAGCTGACAGTAGCAGCAACTGCAGCTACCGCTCTACCCTCTTTCTTTCCTTGATCATGATATCCTGGGATGATGGAACGTGTACCTATTAAAACCCTTATGGTAATATAGGCCTTTCATTTTGTTATTTTAGATAAACTTTGGAGGAATTTTTGTCAAGTTTTAATTGTGGTCTGTGTCCCCATCAGGAAGATTTTATATCAATTCCTGTCTTTGTGACAATGGGCCCATAAATGTTCACCAGGACAGGAAGGCACCGACAGTAAATACATTCACTATATATGCCAAAAACAATTGCAACTATTCTAAAAAAATTATAATTAGCTAAAGTAAAGTGCACATAAAAAGAAACAATAAAATACATTATTTTTACCATTTATCCAGGAACGAAAAAACACCAACAATTTACACTGTTCCAGCAATTATTTGAAAAAAGCTAGTAACAGTTACTTATAATAAAATGATTGCAGCTGTTGCCTTTTTTGATTTGCCTGATTAGATTAGGTTCAAGAACACACTGCTGGTCTTGGGTTGTCATTGAGATGTGTTTAGTTACTGGCATGTTAAGTAGGAATGGGCTGCTTCCAGGTAGATCTGTTCTCGATTTAATCATTGCTATTTACACGATCTGCCATAACATTAGGACCGCTCTACATTACTTGTCAAAGCACGCATTCCCACCTCTGAAGGTATGCTGTCGTTTCTGGCACCAAACTGTCAGTAGCAGATTCTTTAATTCATGTAAGTCTCTAGGTGGGGACTTGTTTTTCCAGCACATCCCAGAGATGCTCATTTGGATTAAGATCTGGAGAATTCAGAGGCCAAGTCAACACCTCAAACTTCTTGTTGTGTTCCTTAAACCATTCTTGAATTCAACCTACCAGGCCACCTTCTTACATTGCTCTTGTGGTCCAGTTTTGATGCTCGTGCCCATTGTAGGCACTTTTGGCTGTGGACATTGGTCAGCATGTGAACCCTGACTGGTATGCGGCTACATAGCCCCATACACAACCAACTATGATGCACTGTGTGTTCTGAAACCTTTCTATCAGAACCAGCATTAACTTGTTCAGCTACATTGAGCAACATTTAGCCTATTTGAGCTACATTAGCTCTTCTATAGGATAGGACTATACAGACCTACCTTCGCTCCCCATCTACATCAATGAGCCTTGGCCACCCACGACCCCATCGCCGGTTCTCTGGTTTTCCTTCCTTGGACTACTTTTGGCAGATCCTGACCACTGCACACAGTAAACAATCCACAAGAGCTGCAGTTTTGGGAATGTTCTGACTCAGTCATCTATTGATTACAATTTGGCATTTGTCCTTTCAGATCCTTTCACTTGCCCATTTTTGCTACTGTGAACACATCAACATAAGGAACAATGTGTTCACTTGCTGCCTAACATATCACACCCATTTTCAGATGCAATTGTAACAAGATAATCAATGTTATTCACTGTATCTGTCAGTGGTCATAATTTTATCACTGATCAGTGTATGTCCCAAGATGGGAGCTCTGTTATGCCTCGTACACACGGTTGGATTTTCCGACAGAAAATGTTCGATGGCAGCTCGTTGTCGAAAATTCTGACCGTGTATAGGTTCCATCGGACATTTTCCATCGGAATTTCCTTCACACAAAATTTGAGATCTGGATCTCAAATTTTCAGACAACAAAATCTGTTCTCGTAAATTCTGATCGTGTATACAGGAGTCCGACCCACAAAGTTCCACGCATGCTCGGAATCAAGCAGAAGAGCCACACTGGCTATTGAACTTAATTTTTCTCGGCTCGTCGTAGATGTTGTACGTCACCGCGTTCTTGATGTTCGGAATTTCCAACAAGATTTGTGTGACCGTGTGTATGCAAGACAAGTTTGAGCCAACATCCGTAAAAAAAAAAACATGGATTTTGCTGTCGGAATGTGCGATCGTGTGTACAGGGCATTAGAGTACAGTTAGAGACTACACTTCATAAATCCTGATGAAACACTGCAGCTTCAACAGATATTTGCAAATGTATCCAACAAAAACCTCTGTTTTTAATGCAAATTGTTAGAACGGTGGAAAATATATTTTTTGCTGGCTAGCTGGTAAGAGTTCAGTTTGTTTGTTCTGTGAAATGACATGTGCACCTCACCTTGAAAAGCTTGTTATAAATTGAATAAAGTGGTTTCTATTTTTGTTTTACTTGAAAAAAGACACATATCTATCAAGCAATAGACAAAAACAGATAAGTAAAAAAAAAACCTTTTTTTTAAAAAAGCATTGTCCAATACGCTCCAATAGGGAAAAAAAATGACTCCCATTACCCAGAGGTAATGGGATACTCAACAAATTACATTTGTACATCCTGTGGATGTCTATTCCATATTTTCTCAGCTCTTACTGTAAAGAAACTTTTTTCATATGTGAAGGTTAAACATCTTTTCTTCCAGGGCACAGAAAATGTTCCCTTTGTATTTGCAAAGAACTTAAAGTGAAAAATGTTTCACCGGGTTTGCTATGACCATTTATATATTTATACTGTGATCACAAAGTGACCATTACTCCTAATTTTTACTGACAGTCTACTGACTGGAATGGTACCAGCTGATTGGAGAAAAGCCAATGTAGCACCAATATTAAAAAGGGCCCAAAATACACCCTTGGGAATTACAGACCAGTTAGCCTAACATCAATAGTATGCAAGCTCTTGGAGGGGACGATAAGGGACCATATACAAGATTTTAGTAATGAGAACGGTATCATTAGCAGTAATCAGCATGGATTCATGAAGAATCATTCTTGCCAAACCACTTTATTAACCTTCTATGAGGAGGTGAGTTGCCATCTAGATAAAGGAAGGCCCGTAGATGTGGTGTATCTGGATTTTGCAAAAGCATTTGACACTGTTCCCCATAAATGTTTACTGTACAAAATAAGGTCTGTTGGCATGGGTCATAGTGTGAGTACATCGATTGAAAACTGGCTACAAGAGTGGTGATAAATGGGGAGTACTCGGAATGGTCAGGGGTGGGTAGTGGGGTAACCCAGGATTCTGTGCTGGGACCAATCCTATTTATTTTGTTCATAAACGAACTTGAGGATGGGGTAAACAGTTCAATCTGTGGATATGTGGAAACCTTGTAAAAAGATCTGAACAAATTAATGGGGTGGGCAACTACATGGCAAATGAGGTTCAATGTACAAAAATTTAAAATAATGCATTTGGGTGGCAAAAATATGAATGTAATCTATACACTGGGGGTAGAACCTCTGGGGGAATCTAGGATGGAAAAGGACCTGGGGTTTCTAGTAGATGATAGGCTCAGCAATGGCATGCAATGCCAAGCTGCTGCTAACAAAGCAAACAGAATATTGGCATGCATTAAAAAGGGGATCAACTCCAGAGATAAAACGATAATTCTCCTGCTCTACAAGACTCTGGTCCGGCCTCATGCTGTCTAGTTCTGGGCACTAGTCCTCGGGAAGGATGTACTGAAAATGGAGCGAGTACAAAGAAGGGCAACAAAGCTAATAAAGGGTCTGGAGGATATTAGTTATGAGGAAAGGTTGCAAGCACTGAACTTATTCTCTCTGGAGAAGAGAAGCTTGAGAGGGGATATGATTTCAATTTATAAATACCGCACTGGTAACCCCACAATAGGGATAAAACTTTTTTGTGGAAGGAGTTTAACAAGACACGTGGCCACTCATTAAAATTAGAAGAAAAGAGACTTAACCTTAAACTACGTAGAGCAGTGGTTCTCAACCTTTCTAGTGCCGTGACCCCTTGATAAAATTTCTCAAGTTGTGGGGACCCCTAACAGTAAAATTATTTTCGTTGGTTGCGTTTGATGGCACAGTGGCGACAATTGATGGGCACAGTGACTGCACAGTGGCGACGTTTGTTGGCACAGTGGCGACAATTGATGGGCACAGTGGCTGCGTTTGGCACAGTGGCAACAATTAAAGGGCACAGTGGCTGCGTTTGATGGCACAGTGGCGACAATTGATGTGCACCGTGGTGACAATTGATGGGCAGAGTGGCTGCACATTGGCGACGTTTGCTGGCACAGTGGCGACAATTGATGGGCACAGTGGCTGCGTTTGGCACAGTGGCTACAAATAAAGGGCACAGTGGCTGCGTTTGATGGCACAGTGGTGGCGTTTGCTTGCACAGTGGCGACAATTGATGGGCACAGTGGCTGCATTTGATGGCACAGTGGCGGCATTTGCTGGCACAGTGGCGACAATTGATGGGCGCAGTGGCTGCATTTGATGGCACAGTGGCGGCGTTGCTGGCAGAGTGGCGACAATTGATGGGCACAGTGGCTGCGTTTGATGGCACAGTGGTGGCGTTTTAATTTTTTCTTCAGATTTTTTTCAGTTTGTTTGCGCCCCCACCACTGATTTATATATATAAACGTCCCGGTTGGTTCCTCAAAAGTGGTTATTCCGTGCCAGTGCTAGATACAAAGTGTATAGCACCCAAACATGTATCTAGCACTGGCAGGGAATAACCACTTTTGAGGAACCAACTGGGACCTTTATATAGTAATGATATGTATTGTTCCATAATGAAAAACATTTTTGTCATGTCAGCATTTACTTTTAAAAAATCTATGTCTTGATTGCCCTGGTGAAAAAGATGTCCGCTTGCCAACTTCTAAGTGTAGCCTTACTGCGGACGAGAGTACCAAGATGGCGGCGACGGAACGTCACTTCCGTGCAGTCTCTCCTCTCCAGGAAGTGACATCTCGCTGGCCGAGACGGACAGACTCCGGCAGTAACTTCGGGTCTGTCTCGGCCACCATTCGCGACCCCCTGGCGAATCGGCAATCGACCCCCCCCAGGGGGTCGCGACCCCCAGGTTGAGAACCGCTGACGTAGAGGGTTCTTTACTGTAAGAGCGGCATGGATGTGGAATTCCCTTTCACAGGCGGTGGTCTCTGCGGGGAGCATTGATAGTTTCAAAAGACTATTAGATATGCACCTGAACGACCACAACATACAGGGATATACAATGTAATACTGACATATAATCACACACATAAGTTGGACTTGTTGGACTTGTGTCTTTTTTCAACCTCACCTATTATGTAACTATGTAACAAATGCCTCTTTTCAAAGGAGAGTAAATTGATAGGTCCATTCTTTCCCCACTCTGTCCAAAGGAAAATAAGCATTGGCTGGAGTTTGGCTTTACATTTTGTATATAGAAGGGATGAGTTAGATTCCCATTTTCCTTCTATTGTTGCCCACTGGGGACACTCTTCTTTACTTTTTATCCCTGTGACACCAAGACAAGATATTTTGGGAATCAGGTGGAAAAGCTGGTTTTAACCTTTCCCCACCCTACTAATAATGTTTTTTTCACCATCTTTCTCCTCATTGGAAACAAATGGCATTAATGTCTTTCTGACCCGCATTACCAAGATAGGGAAAAATATTGCCAGTAAAAACACAGACAGACCTTGAGGGCTCATACTTATCAGAAATAAAGGCCTTTTTAGACCTTGAACGTTATACACCCTTCCTCTCACCACACCACTGACCTCAGCTGCATATTGGCAATTACATTGGCACAGACATGATGTCATTGCATATGTGCAACAATGGCATCATGTTTTTATTAAACAAAGTGAATCAGTTTGTATGAGTCAGACCCTGCGGCAAATCCAACTTGATCGGTCCTCACTGAGATTCACTGAAGATGACAGTTCATTCAGTGAACTGGTGAAGTGGTCTAAAGGATTATCCCTACCCTATACAGCCAACACATTTCAGGGGTTCTGAGGGAACCTCTTTATCAAAGTTCTGACATGCTGGATGATAAAGCATAAGTTAGAACCTAAAATTGAATTTATTTTCTTGTGTGCCATTTAAAGTAGAGCTACAGGCAAAACCTTTCAGTTGGATAGAGTAAGGTAGGGTTATAACCCATCAAGTTTTTTGGGGGGCCACCTGTATCCCACTGGGGAGATTTCCCTTAATTTCCTGTCCCATAGCCAAAACGGGAAAACCTTTGTTGTCACTAGAACTAGTGTCAGGGTCCAGATCTGAACCTGTGACCTCTGTGGTGTCTAGCTGTAGCTCATCTCCCTGTGCCACCTGAGGGTGCCTTGTATCTTGTTTCTGGTGCACTCTTTGCTGCTCCTATGAACTTCCTGATTTAAGCCATGCCTCTGCACTTTTTGCTCGCCAAATTATTATGCTCACTCCAGCTGATATCATACTCCTTGTGTACCAGCAGCTGTCCTTATTTTTCCTACCATTTGTTAACAACCGTGGACATGTTTAGTGACTATGCTTCTGCTTCATTCCTACCTGCTACATCTGGTACCAGAACCCGTCTTGCTCACATCCTGGTGTGGTAATCCTTTTGATCGCGACCTGGAATTAGCATGCAGCGAAACCCATTTCCACCATCAGGAGACTTGTTAGTGTTAGATCTTGCTTCCCAGATGAGAGAGCGTCATCCGCCAAGGCGACCTGGTTGTGTACCGGTATCCTGCTAGTGGGTGTATACCTCTCTACTGCTATAGCTACTGGTCTCAGTGCCTGGTCTGTGACCATGACAACTAGTGTCCCGATTGGAATACTCTCTCTCTCTATTACTGTTCTAGGAAAAAACCCAAATTGAAGTATTTCCTTCACTTTTGATGATAACAGTAAAATGGACAAATAGGATAAATCTCCCTATGGAGGGCTCAATAAAAAGCAGATAGATGTTCTATAGCCTCTCCACTCTGTCCAAAACTAAAAGAAAAGTTTTGCCTTTAGTTATACTTTCATGCTTCAGCAGCTGATGGCAAAAACTAGATTTTTTTTGGCCCACAATAAAGTAATTTTAGTCATTTAATTCATCTATCTCCTGTCCAGACAGCACTTTAGACCACTGAGAAAATATAGTCCCTCTGAAACCCTGAAATGCTTTGGTGTATTTCTATAGATTTGTATGATAAAATTTGCATACCTTGTCTCTAAGGGACCTATTTACTAATGTTCTTACACAAGATTAACACACTTTCACCCATGAATCATACATTTTTCTAGAATCAATTGGAAAAATGCGTGATTCCTGGGGGAAAGTTTTTTGACTCTTGGATATGAATGATAAATAGACCCCTAAGTCATTGGTTTCACCATTTATTTTTTTACAGTCTCCACTCTAATATTCAACCCATTTAGGGATCTAGCACCTCTGACCTACCCACTGACACACTGCCACTCTGCTGATGGACATAAAAAAAAACAAGTAACAGGTTGTCTGAACCACTTATTGCCAGTTTATAGATTCCACCAAAGGAGCTGAAAATCCATCCAACAGAGATAAAATGAAGTCCACTCCAATAAATCACCACTGTGCATGCACCAGAGACCTCAACAACCTTTGCTTCTATGCTGTTGTAAAGCAACACTTCACTCACCTGCCTTACTGTCATCGCATCCTTGGCAAGCCTTCCAAAGTGGGAGAGCGACACCGCAATACAGAACTCCAACAGGTTTGCAATCACCGCAAAAACAAGGACCACTGTTAAGAACTGTGAAAACAGCAGCAGCAGAAGGTAATCAAATCTTAACTGTGTGGACCACATTTATATCAAAAGCATCATAAAAAAAACAGAACTCATCTATATAATAGGAAAAACACTTTAATTGGTATTTTCTAATGGGTTGGGGAGAAGCATGAAATATGTTGAAATTACCCTTTTGTCCAAAACACTTGTGTATTGATACCATCTCCTACAATTAAAGAATTAATCTGCACCGTTATCTACTGGTAAATTCAGATATTGTGCCACTCTTATAAAACACAGTGTAGCTTTAACCACTTGCTTACTGGGCACTTAAACCCCCCTCCTGCCCAGACCAATTTTCAGCTTTCAGCGCTGTCGCACTTTGAATGACAATTGCGCGGTCATACAACACTGTACCCAAATGAAATTTTATCATTTTTTTCCCACAAATAGAGCCTTCTTTTGGTGGTATTTGATCACAGCTGGGATTTTTATTTTTTGCTAAACAAACAAAAAAAGATGGAAAATTTTGAAAAAAAAAAAAATCATGTTTCATAGTTTGTTATAAAATTTTGCAAACAGGTAATTTTTCTCCTTCATTGATATGCGCTGATGAGGCGGCACCGGTGGGTACTGATATGCTGCACAGATGGGCACTGATAGGCACAGTTAAGGCGGCAATGATAGGCACAGTTAAGGCGGCACTGATGGGGACAGATAAGGCGGTACTGATGGGCACAGATAAGGCGGCACTGATGGCCACTGATGGCCACTGATGGGTGGCACGGATGGGTGGCACGGATAGGTGGCACTGATGGGCACTGATAGGTACCACTGATGGGGGGCACTGATGGGCGGCACTGATGGAGGGCACTGAAGGGTGGCAGTGATGGGCGGCACTGATGGGCACTTATGGGCACTGGTAGGTGACACTGATGGGCACTGATAGGTGGCACTGATGTGCAGCACTGTTGTGGCACTGATGTGGGCGCTGATGGGTGGCACTGTGGGCGCTGATGGGTGGCACTGATGGGTGGCACTGGGGGCACTGATGGGTGGCACTGTGGGCACTGATGGATGGCACTGTGGGCATTGATGGATGGCATTGTGGGCACTGATGGGTGATGCTGGTGGGCACTGGTAGGCGGCACTGCTCCCTTTTCTTAGGTGTCACTGGCAGGGGGCAGATGATCGCTGTGATCGGGACTGATGTCCCGATCACGGCCGCCGGTGATCGGCTTTTTTTTTCCTCCTCACGCTCTCAGCGCGAGGAGAAAAAAATAGCCGATTACCGGCTCTGTTTACATCACATGATCAGCTGTCATTGGCTGACAGCTGATCATGTGGTAAGGGGTTGGGACCGACCCCTTACTCTGATCTGTGATCAGGCGAGTCTCATAGACTCGCTGTTCACCGAGCGCGCCGTGCGCGCCCTGCAGGGGGCGCGCAGGCCGCTCGTGCACGGGACGACGTCAATAGACGTCGTCCCGGCAATGTAGATCCGCGCTGTTGCCGTCATTTGGCAATAGCGTGGATATGAAGCGGTAAACAACTGCGTGATGAACTCTTGTGAGATAAGGCTCCAGATTCACAATTACATCGGGTGCTTGGCTTGTCTCCACCGAAGCAATTAATTGTACCAGCAGTACAGAATGCCACACCATAAGGCTACTTTCACATTGAGGCGCTTTACAGGCGCTATAGCGCTAAAAATAGCGCCTGTAAAGTGCCTCTCCTCTCACTCCAGTGTGAAAGCCTGAGTGCTGTCTGCCTGTGCCAACAGGTCACTGCTCTCACTCAAGCAGTACAAAGACTACAGGAGGGCTACTTCCAGCTGAAAGGATGTCTGCAACATCTGACAGTGACACCTGCCCATATGAATCAAGGTCCATCTTCCGCCAGCTCTGATCTGCTGCACCTGCCCAAAAACCACTACAATGGTGGTCCCTCCACCTAAGCCACGGGTACCAACTCCCGAACAATTCTCCGGGGACCAGAAAAAGTTCAAATCATTTAAAAACGCCTTCCTGCTGTACCTGGCCCTACAACCACAGACTTTTTTCCATTGAGACTGTTAAAGGCTTGGGCCCAAAGCTTATTGGAGCAAAAGAGTCCAATCGTCAATTGTGTGGACTTTTTCTTTGAAGCCATGGCACAATCATACGATGACCCGCAGTGGGTGGCCACACTGAAGCCGCCCTGCATACTCTGCAACAAGGATGACGTCCTGTAGAGGACTACACAGTAGACTTTCGCAAATGGTCCGCTGACACGGGATGGAACGAAGCAGCCTTAAAAGTTCAATAAAAAAGATCAATATTCTCAAGGTCTGTCGGAATCTCTCAAGGATGAGTTGGCCAGAGTAGAGTCTCCCGCCACTCTAGAAGGCCTCATTCAGCTCACCATTCAACTCGACAGACACCTGCGGGAGCAGCAGTCCGAAAGAGCCCAAGCCTTCAGACCCACTTGGATGTTACCCAAGGTCTCCTCTTCTCCAGTAGCTGTGCCCCCAATTGCATCTACATAAGAAGTTGAACCCATGCAGATTGGTCTAGTTGATTCTGCTTTGACTACTGAAGAGAGTCCAATTGAGCTCCTTCCAGGTTCCGAGATACACTATGGTCGCATATTCCCTCGATCTGAAAAGGAGCTTGAGACACCACGGTTATACCTTAATGAGAACTTGGAAAAGGGGTTCATTCGTCCATCTTCCTCTCTTGCTGGTGCCGGTATATTCTTTGTGGAGAAAAAAGATAAGACCCCAAGATGTGTGGACTACAGGGAGCTTAACAAAATCACTATTAAAGAGGAACTGCAGTCTGCTCACATAATTTGTAATAAAAACATCTTTGTCATTCTGAAGCTTTCCTCCAACCACTTTGCATATTATTTTATATATACTGTGATTCTGCACTTGCCAAATATGCTGCAGAAATCTCCCTCCACTAAGTCTGGCTGCATCCATTTTAACTGTGGGCAGCTGAAGCTGCTGCCTGTTCAGTTCCTCAATTTACACAGAGGCACACCTCCACCTCTGCAGTCCTGCAGCTCTCATTGCAGCTCTGCAGCCCTGCAGCTCTTATCATGACTCTTATGACTCATCAAGACCAGATAACAAAGAGGAAGTGGGCTGCATAAGGTATTTACTGGCAGAAAAAAATGTTTTACTATCCAAACTTAAAACAACAAGGGCAGAAGATTTAATAGATGGAAAGATGAAAAAATTACTGAAGGTCCGCTTTAAGAACCGCTACCCGCTCCCTCTTATTCCAGAACTCTTTCAAAGGTTCCGCAATGCCCGAGTTTTCACTAATTTAGATCTGCAAGGTGCCTATGACCTGATTCGCATTCATGAAGGTGACAAATGGAAGATGGCATTCAGAACACGGTTCAGGCACTTTGAATAGTTAGTAATGCTTTTTGGACTCTGTAATGCACGCCACATTCCAGCATCTGGTGAACAACATCTTTCGGGAGTTTTCTACCTGGATGACATTTTTATTTTTTCAGCTACCCTGGAGCTCCACAGATCGCATGTGAAAAAAGTGTTGTCTACATTGAGGAAACATGGACTATATGTAAAAGCTGAAAAGTGTGACTTTGAAAGAATGTCAATCCAGTTCCTGGGGCTTATCATTTCTAGGGAATCGCCATAGATCCACAGAAAGTAACAGCTATCTTGGAATGGCCAGCTCCTGTACATAAAAAAGATGTACAAAGGCTTGTAGGTTTCTCAAACTTTTACAGAAGATTCATAAAGAACTTTTCTGCCATCATCTTACCCATCACTCAAGTACCTGCCAGCATACCCAATTTCAATGGTCTTAGGCCCAGGCAGCCTTTGACAAACTGAAATCCTTGTTCACTTCCGCTCCAGTTCTTCAGCACCCTGATCCCGCTTTACCTTACATTTTGGAGGTTGACACCTCAGAAGTAGCCACAGGGGCAATTCTGTCACAGCAACAGGGATCCAAGGCCTTACTCCATCCCGTAGCCTTTTCACACACAATGAGTCAGCCAGAAAGGAACTATGATGTGGGGAACTGGGAACTCTTGGCCATAAAGACGGCCCTGGAAGAGTGGAGGTACCTCCTGAAGGGAGCCACACACCCCATTATGATTTTCACTGACCACAAAAATCTGGAATACCTTCGGACAGCCAAACGCTTGAAACCCTGACAGGCTCGATGGGCGTTGTTTTTTTCCAAATTTAACTTCCACATTACCTATGTAATGAATGTTTCCTGACACCCCAGAAGAAACAGCACCTGACACAATCCTGTCAAACCAGAACTTCTTGCTACTCCAAAATGATCTAAGGGCATCAGTTGAAAAAGCCTCCGTCCAATGCACAGCACTAGAGGCATCTTCCCTAAGAAATCAGGAGGGTTTCCTGTGGCATTAGGATAAGATCTTTGTCCCACAACAAGCCAGACTGCAGGTCTTGAAGACCTTTCATGACCACCAACTTGCTGGGCATTTCGGGTTCAGAAAACAACAGAACTCATTCAACGATTCTTTTGGTGGTCCCCCTTGAAACTGGATTGTAAGAGGTATGTGAATTCCTGTGCCAACTGTCAGCGCAACAAGGGGTCCAACGCCAAGGCTTGGGTCTGGTAAAGCCATTACCGGTCCTGGAGCAACCATAGAAGAAAATTTCAGTGGACTGCATAGTGGACTTGCCCCCGTCAGAAGGGTACACAATTATTTTTGTGGTAGTGGACCGCCTGTCCAAGATGGCACATTTCCTACCTTTGATATGCACCCCTTCCACTGTGAATACAGTAAATATCTTCATTAAAGAGATATTCAGACTACACAGCCTTTCTGACAACATTGCTTCGGATAGTTCGGATTGTTTCTAGATTTTGGAGAAGTCTTTGCAGAAGCCTGGCAATTGACATATACTTGTCCTCTGCCTATCGTCTTCAGAGCAATGGGCAAACCGAAAGAACCAACCAAACTTTGGAACAGTATCTAAGATGCTTCTGTTCTTTCTCCCAAGATGACTGGCTCTCTCTACTTCCTTGTGCTGAATTTGCGTACAAAAACTCTGTGCATGCAGCAACCAATCAGTCACCCTCTTGTGCAAATTATGGATTTCACCCCTCATTTTTACCCAACACCATCCCCGAAGCCTTAGTACCAGCAGTTCAAGATCGGATAACCTTCATCCAGACGAATTTTCAGACCCTCCGAGAAACCATGCAGAAGGCCCAAGAGGACTTCAAGAGACAATATGACAGGAAAAGAAGAAGCAGTACTAGCTTCAAGGTTGGAGACAAGGTATGGCGGTCTTCAATGAACCTTAAGTTGTGTTGTCCTTCCAGGAATTTGGGGCCAAAGTTTGTCGTTTCATTCGAAGTCGAGAGAGAAGTTAATCCTGGGGCATTTGAACTTGCCATGCCAAGGTCTTATAAGATTCATCCGGTGTTTCATGTCTCTCTGCTTAAGCCAGCCATACCAAGCCCTTTCCCTGAGAGAGAAGAAGTGGTACCTCCTCCAGTCTCTGTGGGTGATGAACCAGAAATCAAGGTGGAAGCCATCCTGGACTGTCAGAAGAGAGGTAAGCAAAAACTTACCTTTTTTTTCTTATCAAATGGAAGGGGTGTTCAGCAGAAGAGAACTCCAGAGGCTACCCCTTGGGGGGGAGGGGGGCACTGTCAGGGGAATGGTCAAAGAACTGGCAATCCTGCCAATGGCCATTATGGGTACATCAGGCGCACTCCCATGTGCATTGGTGTGAACGGGCGCACGCAGAAGTGTGATGGTGCGAACGGAAGCACGCAGGCACAACATGACATGCTGGCATCTCCTGGCCCATCAATAGGAATGGTGCAGCGCTAAAAAAATATTAATTTAAAAATGTCAAAATAAGGGGCCCCTGAAGACGCATGTTGATGACGAAACGTTGGGCGATGATAGAGACTGGCGACGCAGGACACGGTGGGACGGTGACACGGTGGCCATCTTTGTGGTTAGAAGCGCCGGACGCTTCACACTGCTGTATACCTTCTTACTAAATGTGAGTGGTTTTTATCTTTACAATAAATTATCCTTGTTTATGGAGATTGCGCAATGAGCGTTTTCTTTTTATTCCCTACGTACCACGATCTTGAGGTGCATATGCATACTGGAATATACTTGGTTTAATATCCAGCTACCAAAAGGAGATCTAAAGCCTTCCATTTAGTTCAGAGGGGAATATGTTGGTGCTACTCCATTAGAAGATCGTTGGTTTATTCTATGAAGACTGCCTTTTTTCTACACACGTGTATAACCCATACACTGATGGTAAGGGTCAGTTTGTTTGGGTGTTGGTGACGGTGTTTTCATCTCTCTTCTGTGTCTTCTTTCAATATGGATCTCGCTGATTAGATTATTATTTCTTCCTGATGGAGAGGACTTTTGTTTGACCACATTTATTTTGGTTCTTATTGGGACATTTTTACATTAATATTTTTTAGCGCTGCACCATTCCTATTGATATCTCTTCAATTGTATCCAGCAATTTTTGTGTCAGCAGCTTCTACTATATGTTTTATTAAGCGCAACAGATTCTGTTTTTATCTCCTGGCCTATATAAACCTGCTGCTGACATCTGTGCATTGCTGGATTATCGTCAGCTCCCCTGTGCTTCTGTGTATCCTGATTCTTGATTTCCCGTTACCGACCTGGCTTGCTCTGACCTGTGCTCCACTGTGTTTGATCTTGGCTTGGCTCACCGACTATGCTGCAAATCTGTCTTACCGTGTATGACCCCGGCTTGTTCCAGTCTTGCTACCTGAACATAATTTTTCAGTGTATGACCAGTGGCCTGGCTCCTGGTTCTGTTCCTGGTTTGCTCCTCTGCCAAATTCACCTGATACCTCTCAAGCACATCTGCTCTACAGTCCACCCTGCTTGTTTCAGCTACCTTCCAATGACCAGCTCTTCAAACCTCAGTAACTGGCAAACCGTGCTTCTCTGGGCACTGCTCTCCCTGTACCACTTCCAGGGGAGCACTGCACTTAGCCACAAGGGGAGCCCTCTCAACATCTCCGCCTCACACCTGGTATGTGACAGACGGCAACAGCGCGGGCTTAAAATAATGGGAGGGTGTACAAGGACATCCTCCCATTCTTGCACTGGGGTGCGCGTGCTCTATGATCTCTGAGTCTCTTCCTCGCTGATCATAGCGGGCACTTTACCACAAGTATCAGCCAATGACAGCTGATCACGGAAGTAAACAGAAGCCAGTTATTGCCCTTTTTTTCCCCCTCACACTGTCAGCGTGAAGAAAAGAAGAAAGCCATTATCCGGCTTCTGTTAGATGGACATTGGTCTCCTTAGTGTCCTGCAATGCCGCTAATCAGTGACCTGCAGTGCTGCTAATCAGTGACCACCAGTGCCATCTGTCAGTGCCCATCAATACTGCTAATTAGTGCCACTTATTAGTGCCCATCAGTGCTGCCAATCAGTGCCCATCGGTGCCTCATCATCAGTGTCACTTATCAATGCTGCCTATCAGTGCCGCCTACCAGTGCCCATCAGTGCATCCTCATTAATGCATCCTGATCAATGCCCACCAGTGCAGCCTCATCAGTGCCCATCATTGCAGCCTAATAGGGGTTTTTCATCAGCGCACATCAGTGAAGATGAAAAATTACCTGTTTGCAAAATTTTATAACAAAATATGAAAAACGTTTTTTTTTTTTTTTTTTTCAAATTTTTGTTCTTTTTTTCTTTATTCAGCAAAAAAAAACCCAAAAAAACACAGTGGTGATTTAATATCACCAAAAGAAAGCTATATTTGTGTGAAAAAATGATAAAAATTTCATATGGGTACAGTGTTGCATGACTGTGCAGTTTAATTCAAAGTGTGAAAGCGCTGAAAGCTGAAAATTGGCCTGGGCAGGAAGGGTGTATAAGTGCACTGTAAGCAAGTGGTTAATGACATTAATTTATAAAGAAGGTTATTATGCATGTTATTTAAGTGAATATTTTATTGATGGAATTTGTTGTTTATATGTTGGTTTGTCATGCATGTTATGTTTTAGGCACATTTGATCATATATCATAACACAGCGCTGCACTGAGATAACGGTATATTCTGATACTTATGTGGAAACGCATGTAGTGCTAGCTGTAGTCTAAATGCATTTCAGTTACAAGATAGTACATAATTGCGCTGAAGTTTATAGAACCAACTAATTAAAATCAGATGAGAGCTATAGTTACATGCACTGCAGAGTAGACTTTAAGTGTTTTTAAATGCCAGGTACATTAATCTTCTTTTATATGGATTTTTTTAAATAAAAAAAGAGTTCTATCATGTGATGTTTTACAGTTGTGCTCATAAGTTTACATACCCTGGCAAAATTTATGGTTTATTGGCCATTTTTCAGAGACTATGAATGACAACACAAATTTTTCTTTCACTCGTGGTTAGTGTTTGGCTGAAGCTATTTATTATCGATCAACTGTGTTTACTCTTTTTAAATCATAATGACAACAGAAACTACCCAAATAACCCTGATCAAAAGTTTACATACCTCAGTTCTTAATACCGTGTATTGCCCCCTTTAACATCAATGACAGCTTGAATTCTTTGTGGTATTTGTGGATGAGGCTCTTTATCTTCTCAGATGGTAAAGCTGCCCATTCCTCTTGGCAAAAAAGCCTCCAGTTCCTGTAAATTCTTGGGCTGCCTTGCATGAACTGTACTTTTGAGATCTCCCCAGAGTGGCTCAATGATATTGAGGTCAGGAGACTGAGATGACCACTCCAGAACCTTCACTTTATTCTGCTGTAGCCAATGACAGGTCGACTTGGCCTTGTGTTTTGGATCATTGTCATGTTGGAATGTCCAAGTACGTCCCATGCGCAGCTTCCTGGCTGATGAATGCAAATGTTCCTCCAGTATTTTTTGATAACATACTGCATTCATCTTGTCTGACCAAATTTCCTGTGCCTTTGTACCTCACACATCCCCAAAACATCAGCCATCCACCTCCGTGTTTCACAGTAGGAATGGTGTACCTTTCATCATAGGCCTCTCCAAATGTAGCGTTTATGGTTGTGGCCAAAAAGCTCAATTTTGGTCTTATCACTTCAAATGTCTTTGTGCCAGAAGGTTTAAGGCTTGTCTCGGTGCTGTTTGGCGTATTGTAAGCGGGATACTTTGTGGCATTTGCGTAGTAATGGCTTTCTTCTGGCAACTCGACCACAGGGCCAGATTTGCCACAAGGCCACCGAGACCAGGCCTTGGGGCGGCAGTGGTGCAGGGGCGGCGCCGCTCCTGCGGCGACTTCGCGGCCGCCCCCCTATTCGGGCTGCCCATTAAACTCTATTAGGGGCACCGGTGCCCGTAGAAAAGATGGCCGCGAGCCAACCACGCAACTGCGCATGCGCCGTTCCGAAGCCGGCCGGGCTTGGGAAAGCTCGTATGCGCTCGGCCGGGCGGCGCATGCGCAGTAGCGTGATTGCGCAGCCCAGCGCCATTTTTGAAAAAATCAATGTAATGTCAGCGGTGCGGCAGCGGGGGAGAGAGATGACATCTCTCATTGCCCGCACCGCTGTTCCGCCCTCCTCCATCTGATAGAAGGCAGCATGGCAAGTGACATCCCCATCTGGTGGCAGGGAGCATGGCAAGTGACATCCCCGTCTGGTGGCAGGCATGGTGGCAAGTGACATCCCCATCTGGTGGCAGGCATGGTGGCAAGTGACATCCCCATCTGGTGGCAGGCATGGTGGCAAGTGACATCCCCATCTGGTGGCAGGCATGGTGGCAAGTGACATTCCCATCTGGAGGCAGGCATGGTGGCAAGTGACATCCACATCTGGTGGTAGGCAGCGTGGCAAGTGACATTCCCATCTGGTGGCAGGCAGCGTGGCATGTGACATTCCCATCTGGTGGCAGGCAGCGTGGCAAGTGACATTCCCATCTGGTGGCAGGCATGGTGGCAAGTGACATTCCCATCTGGTGGCAGGCATGGTGGCAAGTGACATCCCCATCTGGTGGCAGGCATGGTGGCAAGTGACATTCCCATCTGGTGGCAGGCAGCGTGGCAAGTGACATTCCCATCTGGTGGCAGGCAGCGTGGCAAGTGACATTCCCATCTGGTGGCAGGCAGCGTGGCAAGTGACATCCCCATCTGGTGGCATCGTGGCAAGTGACATTCCCATCTGGTGGCAGGCATAGAGGCAAGTGACATCCCCATTTGGTGGCAGGCATAGTGGCAAGTGACATCCCCATCTGGTGGCAGGCAGCGTGTCAAGTGACATCTCCATCTGGTGGCAGGTATGGTGGCAAGTGACATCCCCATTTGGTGGCAGGCATAGTGGCAAGTGACATCCCCATCTGGTGGCAGGCATGGTGGCAAGTGACATCCCCATCTGGTGGCAGGCAGCGTGGCAACTGACATCCCCAACTGGTGGCAGGCAGCATGGCAAGTGACATCCTCATCTGGTGGCAGGCATAGAGGCAAGTGACATCCTCATCTGGTGGCAGGCATAGAGGCAAGTGACATCCCCATCTGGTGGCAGGCATAATGGCAAGTGACAAGCGACGGTGGCAGGTGACACGCTCAGGGCTTCCAATGATTCTGCATTATGGTGAGTTGAACTATTTCATTTTATATTACAATGTAATGATAGAAATAATGCGTTTCAATCATCCTGACACCATAACAACCATGGTTCCGGGGATGATTGAAGCACTATCACCAGCCATTGCCCACGAAAAATCCTTACCCCTCGCGCGCTTACCCTGAAGTATTTTCAGTCTGTACAATTAAAGCCAGTTATTTTCAGTGTTCTCGTGTGTGGAGATATGTTTTTAATTGATTTATTGTAGCAGTCATCGATAAAGGACGAGAATGGTGGTGTGTGTGTGTATGTGTTTGTGTGTGTATGTGGGGGGGGCGGCATTGAAGGACCCGGCCTTGGGGCGGCAAAGGGAGTAAATCCGGGCCTGCTCGACCATGCAGCCCATCTTTCTTCAAGTGCCTCCTTATTGTGCATCTTGAAACAGCCACACCACATATTTTCAGAGAGTACTGTATTTCACCTGAAGTTATTTGCGGGTTTTTCTTTACATCCCAAACTATTTTCCTGGCAGTTGTGGCTGAAATTTTCTACCTGACTACCTGACCACCTGTCTACCTGACAGTCTACCTGACTCCTCATTTTCCACTTCTTGATTAGAGTTTGAACACTGCTCATTAGCATTCTCAATTCCTTGGATATCCTTTTATATCCCTTTCCTGTTTTATACAGTTCAACTAACTTTTCCCGCAGATCCTTTGACGATTCTTTTGCCTTCCCCATGAGTCAGAATCCAGAAACGTTAGTGCAGCACTGGATGGAAGATGCAAGGGTCTGTCAGGAGTCCAGAGACTCACTGACCTTTTATGCAACCACACTAATTACAAGCAAAGAGATCACAGATGATGATGGTTAGCTTTAATCCTTGTGTCAACTTGTGTCAACTTGTGTGCATGTTGGGGGGCGTGGCTACGCAAGGCATGCGATAGGATGTGTCTGAGCTAGCTCCGCTGAAGATCCCGCCTAATCATGCTTAAAGCACCGCCATCCTCTGCAGCACAGACTGGGGAACACCAGCGTTTGTTACCGCGGCTAATCCGCTACACCCCACTGGGTGTATTACTGTGCAGACATATCCAGGAGAGGAGCGGGGCCTAAACTATTACCGGACACCCCCTGGAAGATACCCAGGCCTCATCAACTGTGAGTACTAGGCCTCAGACCTCCAAAATGGCGGCGGCTTCCCTGCAAGACGGGGCTGACCCTGAGCCCACATTAAGGGACATACTGACAGCGGTGACAACATGTATCTCCTCCATTGCAGACTTGACAGGGGAGGTGAAGGGCATGAAAGTTGAGATATCCCTGGTCAGGCAAGATATGCAGAAGCTGCGGGAGCGCACGTCTGCCTTAGAGGGTCGCCTCAGCACATTAGAGGATGAATGGCAGCCCCTGCAAAGAGATGTTAGACACATACAATCTGTGTCCTCGGCCAACGCAGCCCGTTTAGGGGACATGGAGAATCGTTTAGGCAGAAACAATATACACACATTCGGAGTCCCTGAAAGAGCAGAGGGTAAAAACCCAGTGGCCTTCATTGAAGCATGGCTCACGGACACCTTTAGCCGCGATGCTCTGTCCCCCATGTTTGCAGTGGAGAGGGCGCACAGAGTCCCTGCAAGGCACCCACCGCAGGGTGCCCTGCCAAGACCCTTTTTGTTCTGCTTGCTGAACTATAAAGATTAAACACCATCTTGAGTAAGGCCTGGGCTGCTGGTATACTAAAAGTGGACAATGCTAAGATTTCCCTATTTCTGGATTTCTCTGCAGAAGTTCAGAGGCAAAGATCCAAGTTCATGGATATTAAAAAGAGGCTGCGCATTCTCAATGTCCAATACTTTATGCTCTATCCTGCAAAGCTGAAAGTTATCACCAACGGCAACACACACTTCTTTGACAACCCCACGACTGCAATGCATTGGGTCGCCAGGGACAGGGAGGAAGGGCTTTTGGCGCAGAAGCCACCCTAGCAACATTGGGACAATCTCAATTTAACGCACTTCAAATGTGCTTTTACAGATTCCTAGCAGACCAGCGGGAATAGCTCATGCAGTCTGACATCCCTACATCAGACAAAGTTTGCTCAGTTTGATTCATATGTGCACTGTTGTTTATGGCACTTATTGGCAATCAGCCGCACAGCTGCTATTGAGCCTCCATAAGATGGTCCTGCAAGGACTTATCCCTCTAAGTGTTTGGGGTTGTTACTCTGCCTTCTTTTGGGCCCAGTTGGCCGAAGACGGTATTGATTTTTGTTTCTCCAAAAAGTTGCTCTCTCTCTCCCTCTCCTTGACATTTATCTTTCAACAGAAGAAACACCTGAAGACTCTGACTTTGATGACCATGCTCCAAACTTCCACTAGGTGGTGCAAGAACACTTACTCTAATGGTTGGGTAAAGTTGTGTTCAAGCACGTTCTATATGACTCTAAATCTCAGGTTTGCCCTAAACACTGTACTGATTGGGCTGTGGGAGGGGAGGAGGACTGTGCACCTCACGCATTATTTCTCATAGCTGATATAGCTAACAAGGGCCTGCTACTCCTATCATGAAATGTAAGAGGCATGGGTGACAAGGTTAAGAGAAATTTTGCAATTTTTAAATTCTTTGGTAGGATGCAACCACATCTAGTCTGTCTCCAAGAGACACATTTGCAATCTGACTCTGTCCACCTGCTGCGCTCCTGTGAATATATGCAATAAAGTTTCATTCTACACACTCCTCCTACTCCAGGGGGGTTAGTGTACTGATTTCTGCCACTGTCACATTTGAATGCATTCAACAGCAGGTTGACAGAGAGGGTAAATTTGTTTTCTTATTGTGCAAATTAAACGAGTTTATGTGCATTATTGCAGCAATATATATCCCTCCGCCATTCTCAGTGATCCCCCTTCGGAGCCTAGCTCAGTTTATGGCGTTATTCCCAGATGTACCAGTAACGGCCCTGGGGGATTTTAACAACACCCTGGACTCACGCCTGGATAGGATGCCCTTAACACTCAGGGCAGCGAGACCTAATACATAAAAGACGGCCTTTGCCTCCCTGCTTATTGAACTGGGGCTTCATGATGTGTGGCGAGAAAGACATCCCGATGATAAATGTTATTCCTGCCACTCAGGCCACACATGATGGACTCTCCTGCATTGACATGGGGTTAGATAATAGTGCATTATTGCAGCGGGTGAGGGACTCAGCATATGAACCATGCCTCCTAGCTGATCACTCCCCATTTTGGGTGCGGTTGGATGCCATTGTTTCTTCTGGCCGTCCATTGTGAAGAGTGAACCCCTTTTGAGGAGGGGGAAAATACAGGCCATCTCCTGGCCCTAGTGGCTAGAGAGCAAAGGGATTCTACTATTATTACAGCCATTAAGACAGCTACCGGGGAAGTACATACCTGTAACTCTGACATACTAAAAGAATTTCACCAATTCTATAATGGATTACATGCCTCTAAAACTAACTATACTTCCATAGAATTAACCACATTCTTACAGAACTGCCCTTTTCCCCAGATCTCAGATGCTGACAGGGAATTGTTGAATGCCCCAATCACTCTGACAGAGTTGGCAGATGCTCTAGCAGATGCACCTCATCACAAATCACCGGGCGCAGACGGGCTGCCGGCCGAGGTATACTCCAAATATGGTGAGGTTCTTCTCCCACCTCTATTGCAGGCCCTCACGGAGGCCTTAGAAACAGGCAGCCTCCCTGATAGTATGCAAGAGGCCATTATTGTGGTACTTCACAAGCCAGGCAAAGATAAGCTTCTGCCGGATTCATACTGTCCGATTTCTTTATTGAATACAGACGTTAAGTTGCTGGCACGGGTTTTGGCCACCAGGCTCTCTCAAGTGATAAGAGGATTGGTCCACCGTGATCAGTCTGTGTTTATTCCTTCCCGATCCACGGCTCATAATATCCGGCCTCTGTTTATGAACCTGCAGGTGCCGGTGGATAATCCAAAGGGGAGGTAGGGCCATTTTGTCATTGGATGCTGCAAAGGCTTTTGACAGCGTGGAATGGCCCTACCTCTTGGAAATCCTGGCAAGGTTTGGTCTGGGAAGCCAATTTATTGCTTGGGTGAAGGTGTTATACTCGGGGCCCAGGGCTAGGATCCGTGTCAATAACAATTTATCCCCCTCCTTTAATCTACACAGGGGCACCCGTCAAGGATGGCCACTATCCCCATTGCTGTTCGCTTTAGCGGTAGAGCCTCTAGCCATCCTGATCCGGAACGAGCCAGAAGTTGTAGGATTTCATAGAGGCCTACTGGAAGACAAAATATCCCTGTATGCGGATGACGCACTCATCTATCTGGGTGACACCGCTGCTTCTCTGCGAACAGTGATGGGTATTATAACTGATTTTGGCGGATTCTCTGGCTTTACCATAAATTGGTCTAAGTCAATCTTAATGCCTATTGACCCCCTGGCGGCATCTTTGCCGACAGGAGCAAGTCAGATTGACATTGCGCACAGCTTTAAGTATTTGGGGGTGGTGGTGTCCCCGGATCCTACAGATTATCTTAGACTGAACTTGGGTTCGTTGCTAGACAGGCAGAAGGCTAAATGTAACAGTTGGTGTAAGCTACCCTTGTCAGTGGTAGCACAAGTAAATTTATTTAAAATGGTATGGGCCCCGCAACTCCTGTACGTGTTCCACAATTCACCTGTGTGGATCCCGAACAAGTGGTTCAAACGCATAGACTCCCTAATGAGAGATCTGATATGGAAAAAGAAAAAAGCAAGGATCAGCCTGACCACCCCCTACAATATGGAAAGGATAAGGGGGGACTAGCTGTATTGCACCCTAAAATTTATTTCCTAGCCTCACAAATTCAACAACTAGCGGGGTGGGGAAGCAGGTGGCGACCCCATAATTAACCTGGTAACCATGACTAACCCCTCGCTGAAGGCAGCCTCCCATATGGAAATGGATCCACCAAGTATCCTCAGCCCCCATCAGTGACCTCCTTAAAAAAGCATGGAAGGGATTTCAGAAGGCGATGGGGATTGGGGGTCCAAAGTCTTTCACTCCATTGTGGAACAACCTTAGATACCCAGAACTTCGGGAACTACAGGGATTCTCCCCATGGAGAGAAAATGGGATCTGGTTCTTCCCACAGCTATACGAAGGGACAGTACTGAAAATCTATGAACAGATATGCGGGGAGTTTCACTTGACCCCAAGGGGTTTGTACAAATACCTCCAACTTAGACATGCCCTGTGGGCGCAGCAACAGATCCAATCCTTAACAGTGTCATTGTCCCCTCTGTTGATGGAGGTCCTCCAGGCCAGGGCCCTGGAAGGGACTTATATCTAGGATATACGCGGAGCTGGTGTCCTTCTTCCAGGATCATGCCTCTCTCATCCCTCTCTCAAGTGTAGGAGTAAGTGGGTAGAGGATATCGGAGACATAGATGGTGATCAGTGGGACATGGCCCTGGAGTCAATACCTGCGGTATCTGTTTCAGCATCTCATAAACTGTCACAATTATTTATCCTACATAGAGCCTATAGAACGCCAATACAACTCCATAGTTGGTAAAGTAGAGACTCCCCCCTGTGCCCAAAATGTAAAGTACATCAGGGGGACTTCATACATTTGCTCTGGAGGTGCCCAAAACTCCGCCGGTATTGGGCGGAGGTGTCTCAATTCATATCCAGACTAGCTCAGGTTCCTGTTCCCCTGAACCCCCTAGTGTACTTGCTTGGGGCAATAGATGAGGAAATGTACCCAAGGGGCATGTATCATATGATCACTAGACTGATGTACCTGGCCAGGAAACTTATAGCATGGTATTGGATGGCACAGGAAAGCATTGGATTGTATATGTTAATTCTTTACTTCTCAGAGAGCGGTTGGCCTACAGCCGCTGTGGGAAAATGTAATCTTATTGGCAACCATGGCTGGACGACCCTAGCCTAGCTCCACCACAATTGGTAATGGATAGACTCCTTCAATAAAAAGCCATCAGCAGATGGGGGAGGGGGCAAGAGAGAGACAGGAAACACAAGTTTGGTTAGGTTTAAAGGTTATGCACTAGACTTTGCTTTATCCGTGAACTGAAGAAAAGTATAAAACTGTTTTATCATAATAGGTCGAAAGTGCTGGTTAAACCCCTTTTAAATTTTTCTTCTTTGAGGATGGAAAGGTTAAAAGAAATTTATCATCTGCACCATCTTCTGTTATTGCTCAGACACTATCAGAGATATATACTGTAAGTATTGTTTTTCTTTGTCTTTATACTGCAACGATTTTATGTATCATATGAGCAATTTATCAATAAACAAGTTTTGATTAAAAAAAAAACTTGTGTGCATGTTAGGCCAAAATCACCAGGGTATGTAAACCTTGGATCCGGGTAATTTGGGTATTTTCTGTTTTCATTATGATTTAAAAAAGAGCAAAACAGTTGATTGATAATAAATGGCTTCAGCCAAACACATATGCCCCGTACACACGGTCGGACTTTGTTCGGACATTCCGACAACAAAATCCTAGGATTTTTTCCGACGGATGTTGGCTCAAACTTGTCTTGCATACACACGGTCACACAAAGTTGTCGGAAAATCCGATCGTTCTAAACGCAGTGACGTAAAACACGTACGTCGGGACTATAAACGGGGCAGTGGCCAATAGCTTTCATCTCTTTATTTATTCTGAGCATGCGTGGCACTTTGTCCGTCGGATTTGTGTACACACGATCGTAATTTCCGACAACGGATTTTGTTGTCGGAAAATTTTATATCCTGCTCTCAAACTTTGCGTGTCGGAAAATCCGATGGAAAATGTGTGATGGAGCCTACACACGGTCGGAATTTCCGACAACAAGGTCCTATCACACATTTTCCATCGGAAAATCCGACCGTGTGTACGCGGCATAACACTAAACACTAACCAAACACTAACCATGAGTGAAAGAAAAGTTTTTGTGTTATCATTCATTTTCTCTGAAAAATAGCCAAGAAATCATAAATTTTGCAAGGGTATGTAAACTTATGAGCACAACTGTATATGAGGAATCCAAACAAGGAAATCCACTTTGAGACATTTGAAAACTTTTTTCTAGCAAAGTTGCCAAGATATATTGAATACTTTAAGTTATAATAAAAAAAAAAAGTTAACACAGTCTTTGATAGATAAGTACGTCTTTAAGATTCTTGCTGCACTTACAGTGGCACCAAAATACTCAGACCGATGAATATCATAACAATATATGATGATGCTTCCAAGAGCTTCGATTGCACTGACAGTGTTCATGGACATAAATGATTTCACCTGTAAGGAAAATTGTTGATATGGTCAGCAGAGAAATAAGAAACCAGTAACAACAGAGAAAAATAGATCACTTTTTCAAAGTAGGGGATTTGACAACTTCAAGGAGATCACATTTATTGGTTTTAGCCCCTCAATCTAGATGGGGGGGGGGGGGGGTTGCCTTCCTCTGAACCAACTATGGGTATAGAATTGTGTATATGGAAGTTTTCTATTTGTTTATTTTATTTTTTTGTATCTATTGGTTGAGCTCTCTCTTGTAATGTATGCCCTTTAGAAGGACCGTCTTTTGCAAGCTTTGTTCGCTGTGGCTTGGTGTTGCATGTGTAGCACTAACTCTTGGTGGAGCTGCTGGTTTCAAGCGGGCTGTTACCTTCACTCTCGATACCGGCACCGGGTCTAGGGTCCCGTAGAGTTTACCTCTGGATGATGTAGACACCAACACTTGAGTATATTTTCCAATGCTTTAATGAACAAATAACAAAGGAAGTAGCAGGAAAGAGGCAGAAGGAAAGTTGCAGGGAAGCTCAAATACCTTTCCTTAGTCTTCTTTGGAACATTCTTTGGAATTGAACACTTGTGGTTGAATGGTTGAATGCACTCCCCTTGTGGAATTCAATCTTTGCCCGCCTGGATAGGCCTCTCTCACTTGCCTAGCAGCCAGTACGTAGCACGAACAAAAGTCTCTGCCACAGACTTGTTTGGAATAAAACCCGTACGATCCTCTGCCACAGGATGTATTGGTTTGCGATGAATGTCAGACACAGTACTTGAACCTTTAAGCCAACCCGGCAGTACTATGCAGTAAGACTACTTCAGGATACGTCCTCCAACCGAGTCACCAGGCCCCTCTCCAGACCAGCACTCTGCATGATCCTTCCATGACGGGTCCTCCCCTGGGATCTCCTCGGTTGTCTAGCTTTTTCACTCTGGATAGACAGCTCAGGACCATTCCTCTGCTGCTGTGGTAGGTCCCAGACAGGCTTCTGGGCCCACCCACACGCTGCAGCCACGTGGGCCTCCCGAATGGAGGACCACGAAGTGGTCCTCCTAACGCATACCTGTCGGCCAGGAGGGCCAGCAGGTGGCTGGAAATGAACCCCTAAACATGGCGTCTGTCCCATAAATACCCTCTCCCAGAATGCAACTCAGAGGACCACCTCCACCGAGTTGTCTCCTGGACAGAGGAGCACTCATACGCTTCAACACGTTGCCTTTCCAACACCAGCCCATGGTGACAACGACACCCACCGGCACAGTGTGGAACTACACGCAACTCAGCCAAGCTGGAACAGAGGCAAATCTAACTTCACCTAACAAGCAACCCACAAAATTTACCTATCAGCGGTAGATTGGAAATCTACCAGCGTTACACATGCTATTGCTAGTCTATGATATACAAGGACCCCCTGATCCCTTTCCATCATTAATTCTCCCAGGGGAGCCCCTCCCAATGTGTAATTTGCATGTGTTTTTTTGACACCCAAGTACAGAATTTTACATTTCTAAATATTGAACCTCATCTGCCATTTAGCTGCCAGCCCCCTCAGGTTGGCAGGTAAGTGATCAAGCCATGTTACCTAACTGCAATAAAGATAAGTCAGAGCTATTCAGTTTGGCTCTGCTATCTGGTATTTGTGTTGGGGTCACAAGATATAATCAAAGGTGTGAACAGCGCTGATCAGCAGACATAAATAGGACCCTCAGAGGCAAAGTAAAAACTTTTTATTATTGTTAAAAAATAAAATATAATAAAATAATAAATAAATAATTATAATAAATATTATAAAATATAATCTCAATACTCTTTCTCCCAATGGGTTGAACGAGGAACTTGAAGTTCGTACAGTTATATAATATACCTTAGCTGTTTTTATCCGTTTTTTGCATTCTCTGAGATATAGACATTATGTGTGTATTTAAAATGTTCTATTATTAGTAATAATAACCCATGTACAGGGAGAGCGTGCAGGCTCCAGGCAGGTGGTGTCGTGGTTGGGGTTCGAACTGGCAGCCCTTGTTTGCTGCTGGGTGAGAGTGCTAACCACTACACCACTGTGCTGCCTGGGATTGCGCGTGTATGTTATACAAAATACACATATATATTTGAAAGATTTTTTATGCATATGTATTTTTAGGATTATTATTATTGTGTTTTTTTTTAATCAATATTATTACTTTTTAACAGTACATTTTTAAGATATGCAACTGTTGATAAAGTATTGTGCACTGGATATTCTTACTATCCACTCGGTGGGTGGGGCCGTATGGATGACAGGGGCTGCTAGCTCCTCCCCCTCCCACACTTATACTTCCGGGTCATTTTCCCTATTTAATCTTCACACTCAGCAGACTACTCAGATAACCTGAATAAGGTGCGTGTCCCCGAAACATGTAGTGTCTCCAGTCGGCGATGTCTGACTCTCTTTGCTCCCTTGGCATCGACAGTTCCTAATTGGTTCCAGCAGCAGGGTTTGCCCATAATCTTCAGATTCCTTTGGCTGACTTCCTCCAGGCTGTGACATCACTTCCGGGCTTCATACACAGTACGAGTGGTCACTGTATACTGGCCCCAACAGTTCCTGTGCCTGCAGTTTGGTTCCCCCTTCATCGGACCCCTGGCCTTACAGTCCTAGACAGGCCCCCCTTCAGCGGTGCTCCTGTGTTCTTTGTCCAACGGCTTTGTGCTGGGTTTCCCTAAGCCCCTGTGTCATCCATGCGGCTCCAGCCTCCAGGTACTCTCGGTTTTTTAATCCAAGTCTCTGCATGACCATCAATTGACTGCTGTATGCCTTGGTGAACATTTTATTATTTTTTAACAATAACAAAACGTTTTTACTTTGCCTCTGAGGGTCCTATTTATGTCTGCTGATCAGCGCTGTTCACCCCTTTGATTATATCTTCTGTCCTCATTTGTCTATGAGTTTTGGACAGCAAAGGCCACAACTACATTTAATTTTTCTTTTTGACTTTTCACTTGGCCTCTGGTCTGTGCGCCTGAAACTTTTGTTTTTAATGTTGGAGTCACAAGACTGGCTAAACAGAAAATCAAATCCAATAGTGGGTGAGATATTTTTCATAAATGCATTTCAGGTATATATTTAGCTATTTCTTTTAAGATCAGCTCTTAAATTCAGCGCTTTCTTTCCCATATGATGGACTTACAAACATTCGACTTGGATTCTGTTTGACTTCCACCGAGACTGATAGACTTCCTGAGATGATGAACTGTAGAAGCATAAAGTAATAGTTACATGTAACTTATATGCATATTGCATCGATATATTACAAAATAGCATCATTTACAGTATTACTAAAGGCAAAACTTTATTTTTTGGCTTTGGATAAATTGGAGCGGGATTAGAAGAGTTTGCTAGAAAACATATTAAGCAATAGACAGCATGGATTCACGAAAAACTGAAGTTGTCAAACAAATGTGATTTCTTTTCATGAGGAAATAACCAGAAGTTTAGACAAATAACTGACTGTGGATGTGGCATACTTGGATTTTGCAATAACATTTGACACAGTTCCCCACACACGGCTCATGTGTAAGGTAAATTTTACAGGCTTGGAAAGATCAGTTTGTAAATGGATAGAAAACTGTCTGAAAGACCAAATTCGGAGAGTAATGATTAATGATTCTTACAATGTAAGTACCATTTCAGTCTCTGCAGATGACACCAAGCTATGCAGTGGAATAACGTCCTTGCAAGATGTCTCCAACTTACAAGCCAAACTCAGTGCACTGTTTAATTGGGCAACTATTTGACAAATGAGGTTTAACGTCGATAAACGTAAAGTTATGCACTTAGGGGCAGAAGCTTTGCCTTTAGTTCTACTTTAATGTATTCCACAATGTAATGCATTTTCAAATTCTTCATGATATACTGTGTATAATCACTGAACAATCAGTCACTGGGGGAAATTACTAAAACTGACAGACAGGATCTGGAGCAGCTGTGCTTCATAACCAATCAGCCTCTAGATTTAGCTTGCTTCTGCTCTAGTTTTAGTGAATTTTCCCCACTTTATTTTAGTAAAAATTTAATTTCTAGTTTGCAGTCAACTCTGATTTTGTAACGCCAGTTAAAAAATCCTTGTATTGAAGCTCTGAAACAAAACAGAATTCGTACAGAAATCTAAATTCCTAACTGCGTGATTGAGGTCTGTAAGGTCAGGGAGGAAGGGGAATTATACTACGGGAGGAGAGGGATAACCAAGATTGTCGCAGGGGGTGAGGATTCGTGCTGGAAGGGGGATTCGAGGGTGGGGAGGATTTGGGCTAAGGGGGATATAGGAAGGAGAAGATTTGTGCTGGGGAGGTGGAATTAGGAGGAGAAGAGGATTTGTAGTGGGGGTAATGAGCTGGGGAAGATTTGTGCTAAGAGGGGGGATTTAGGGGAAGATGATTTGTGCTAGAATGGAGGATTTCTGGCAGAGAGAATTAGTGCTTGGGGGGATTTGGGGGCGGGAAGTATCTGTGCTTAAGGGTAAGGATTTGTGCTGGGGAGGTGGAATTTGGGGTGGGGGAAGGGAGGAGAGGATTTGTTTGAGGAGGGGAAATTTGGGGGGTAGATATGTGCTGGAGGGAATTTGGGGAACCGATGTATGTATGCATGCATGTGCCATACCTGTGGGATTTCCGTGGAAACTGAAAATCACTGTAGTAAGCACAACTACCTGTGGTGTATCTGTATTTTGCAAAGGCATTCGATCCAGTTCCCTTGTTTTTCATTGGAGACAGCAGGTGGTGCTGTTGCACTGATTGGCGGGAAACCACGGCAGGCAGATGCTGAGCATGGTGGTGTGTGGGAGCTGTGTGTGTAAGAGCTGTGAACCGAACCCCCCCTCCCACTGAGACCGAGAGAGGCGGCGGCGGGTGACCCAGGGACTGAGAATGGCAGTAGGGAAGGAGGAGCGGGAGTGACCGAGGACAGTGCCACCCCATAGACTCTGACAGAGGGGGCGGGCGTATAACCGGCCAGACCGAGAGGTGACAGATTGACCGGGAGAGACGGCGGGTAAGTGTAACCACAGACCGGAGGGGGAGTGTGACAGGTAGACCAGGGAAGCGGCGGGAACAGTAAGAGGCAGGCTGACAGGGGGAAACTAGCTGCTGACTAGCCCTACAAGTGTCAGTATACAGGGGCGGCTGAGCAGGAGCGGAGTGGACACAGAGCGACACAGCCAATAGAAAAGACTGACTCACTGTATGTAGTGGTGACGCTGACTGAGGAGGATGTAGTGTAGTACTACTGAGTATTGTTGTTTAACTGAGTATTGTGGGGTAACTGAGTATAGCTGAGCATTGTTGAGTACTGCAGAGTAACTGTGTGTGACTGAGTATTGGGGAGTAACTGTGTGCTGAGAAAATTAGAGTCAGGAAGCCAGATATCAGTTAATCGGACAGAGTATAATTCCCAATCCCCAATAAATTAGTGGGTATAATGGCCAACGGGTGGGGAGATGCGACTCGGTGTACATCTTGTGGCATGTATGCGTTCCTCGATCATCTGATCGAGGGCAAATACTGCTGTGCAAAATGTAAGCACGTTGCTTCCCTGGAAGCCCAGGTCCTGAATCTAGGGAAGCAACTCGCAACACTGAAAAGAATCTCCATACTAAAGGAGAGTTGGGAACGTACCCGGCAGGGGCCAGCACAGAGGCAGGTGGAGACCAAGAGGTACAGGCACCCAAGCAGAGTAGATGGGTGAGTCAGGAAGGGTAGAGGGGAAAGTGTCAGGGAAGCTGGTCCTGGGCTGGAACACCCCAATAAATACACCCTGTTGCGTGATGTTGGAGAAACCAGTCAGGGACCAGCATTGCTGGAGCAGAGTGACACCCCTAGCTGCCAGGGGAAAAACTCCAGTGAGGGGGTAAAGCCAAGGGTAAGGAAAGACAGATTCTTGTGGTAGTTGACTCAGTTATTAGAAGGACAGAGAGGGCTATCTGTCAAAAAGACCTGAAGTGCCACACTGTTGTTCACCGGGCGCTCGAGTTTGGCACATCACGGATCTGGTGGACAGATTATTGGGTGGGGCTGGGGACGACCCGGCTGTCATGGTACACGTTGCACCAATGACAAAGTCAGAGGAAGATGGAGTGTCCTGAAAAACGATTTTTAGGGTAGTATTCTCAGAAATACTACCGGTACCTCGAGTCACACCAGAGAGACAAAGAGAGATTAGGGAATAGGGATGAGCTCGATGTTCGTTCGACTCGAACATTGGGTGTTCGCCCATTCGCCAAACAGCAAATATTATTGCGCAATCGTGGGAAATTTGAGTGCTGCGGAACGCCCCAGGGTGCCTTTGGCCAATCATGGCTCAGGGGGACTAAGTCCACGCCCACACTATATAAGGCTGCTTACATAGCGGTCGTGTATAGTGTGTGGACAGAGATAGATTGAGCTACATTAGGCAGGCAGGTAAGTTAGTGGCCTGCAGGCAGTGTATTTAAAATATATATATTTTAAATATATATATTTTAAATACACTGCCTGCAGGCCACTAACTTACCTGCCTGCCTAATCTAGCTCAATCTATCTCTGTCCACACACTATACACGGCCGCTATATATATATATATATATATATATATATATATATATATATATACTCTGCATTTAGTGTAGACTAGCTATTCAGTGTAGACTCTATATTCAGTCAGTGCAGGCAGTGTAGTTTATATAACACAGTGCATTGAAGTGGTTAAGGGGAACCCCTCGCCAAAATTTTAAAAAAAAATGGCGTGCGGGTCCCCCCCAAAATCCATACCAGGCCCTTCAGGTCTGGTATTAATTTTAAGGGGAACCCCCATGCCAACATTTAAAAGAAAAACATGTCCCCCCCAAAACCCATACCAGACCCTTATCCAAGCATGCAACCTGGCAGGGGGAACGATAGAGCCCCCCCCCCTTCCTGAACCGTACCAGGCCACATGCCCTCAACATGGGGGGGGGTTGTGGAGGTCTGCAGATCCCGCCCCCATATGTGAATGAGTATCGGGTACATTGTTCCCCTAAGTGTATTCAAAACTGTACACACTGTATTAGATACTATGTACACCGCCTGCACTGTATTAGAAACTGTACAACGGCTGCACTATATTGTATACTGTTTACACCACCAGAAGTGTATTAGAAACTGAACACACTGCATTAGATACTATGTACACCGCCTGAAGTGTATTATATACTGTACACCACCAAATGCACTGTATATATACACTACACTGAATGCAGGATATATATATATATAAATTAAAAAAAAAAAAAAAAAAAATATATATATATATATATATATATATATATATATATATATATATATATGTATATATATATATATATATATATGTATATATATATATATATATATATATTATTATTACATCGCCTAAAGTGTATTAGAAACAGTACACCACCGAATACGCTGTATATATAGGCTACACTGCATGCAGAGTATATATATATTAATAAACTGCCTGCACTGATTGAATATAGAGTAAACACTGAATGTATAGTCTATGCTAAATGCAGAGTGTGTATATATATATATATATATATATATATTAGACTGACTGTATATACTGTATATATCAAATACACTGCCACTAACTGAATAACAGTGCCTGCTTAATCTAACTCAAGCTATTTCTCTGTCCATGCCAACAACACTACAGGCGGCCGCTATGTAAGCAGCCTTATATCGTGGGGGGCGTGGAATTAGTCCCCCTGAGCCATGATTGGCCAAAGGCACCCAAACATTGCGCTCATCCCTAGTTCTCAGGAACGATGTGCTGGACCTGGAGAGAGTCCAGAGAAGAGTAACACAGCTAATTAAGGGACTGGAGTACCTCCGCTATGGGGAAAGACTACAAGCATTGAACTTATTCTCTCTGGAGAAGAGATGCTTGAGAGGGGATATGATATCAATGTACAAATACCGTACTGGTGACCCTAACATAGGGAAAAAACTATTCAGTGAAAGGGAATTTAAAAAGACGAGCAGCCATTCAAAAACTAATAGAGAAGTGGTTTAGCCTTAACCACCTGCCGACCACCCGCTGCAGTTGTACTGCGGCAAGGTGGCATGGCTGCAACAAAACTACATACCTTTATGTCGTCACGCGCAATAGCCACTGGATGGCGCCCTTTGGCGACAGGGGGAGCCAATCAGAGGTACTGGCGGACGCGATGTCTGCCGTAACACGCCGATCATTCCCCAGAGAGGTAGAACGGCGGTATGCCAATGTAAACAAGGCAGACCGCCGTTCTGTCAGGCATGGACACTGTGAGCTTGTGTTCCTGCTAATCTGGAACACGAATCACTGTGTCCATACAGTGAGCCCATCCCCCCACAGTAAGAAAGTACAAACAGGGAACACACTTAACCCTTTGATCGCCCCTGATGTTAACCCCTTCTAAGCCAGTGTCATTTATACAGTGTCAGTGCATATTTTTAGCACTGATCACTGTAATAATGTCACTGGTTCCCAAAAAAGTGTCAAAAGTGTCAGTTAGGTATCCGATCTGTCCGCCGCAATGTCGCAGTCCCGCTAAAAATTGCTGATCGCCGCCATTACTAGTAAAAAAAAATAATAAAAATGCCATAAATCTATCTCCTATTTTGTAGACACGATAACTTTTGCGCAAACTAATCAGTATATGTTTATTTGGATTGTTTTACCAAAAATATGAAGCAGAATAGATATTGGCCTAAACTGATGAAGAAATTTGCTTTTTTAAATTTTTTTAATGAATATTTTTTATAGCAGAAAGTAAAAAATATAGGTTTTTTTTTTCAAATTGTAGGTCTTTTTTTGTTTGAGGTGATCAAATACCACTAAAAAAGAAAGCTCTATTTGTGGGGATAAAAACACATACATTTTATTTGGGTACAGCGTTGCACGACCTCACAAAAATTGCCTGGTCGTTAAGGGGGTAAAACCTTCTGGTCCTTAGTAGTTAAACTGCATAGAGCGTTCTTTACTGTTAGAGCGGTAAGGATGTGGAATTTTAAAAAACTATTAGATGGGCACCTTAACAACCACAACATACAGGATACGATGTACTATTGACATAAACACATACACACATATCATAGGTTGAACTGGATGGACTGGTGTCTTTTTTTTCAACCTCACCAACTATGTAACTAGGGATTGCTCCTAGCTTCCAGGTCCTGCACTAAGCAGCTGCCCTGCTTAGTGAACACAGGAACCCCCTCAGCACCATTCAGAGAACACTTTATAATTCTAAATGAATGTAAAGTGTTCTCTGAATGGACAACGTGGATATTGTGACATCACTGACCCGCCTCTCCACTTCATCCAATCAGAGAATGCTTTCCTTACATTGAGAAACTGCAAAGCGTTCCCTAAATAGTGCCTGTAATGAGCGAATGAGCTCCAGTGTTCACGACGCAGCTGCTTGGTATGAGACCCGGAAGCTAGTGGTGCGCACTACAGTGAATTCTAGCTTCTACAGGGATCGCACAGGTATGGCAATTACATAATTTCATTGCTCCAAACTGGACCAATTAAGCTATGTAAAAATCTCCAAACCCAAACATCAGCTTTATATCATTTTCCTCTCTCCTATTCCACTCTTTTTAATTTGAGCCTTCACCTCTTTGGCTCACAGGGGCCCCAAGCCTGAAAACTAGGGTATTCAAAAGCACCTACAGCTGGGTTGAAGTATGTATCAGGTCAGTATATATTTTTTGTGTCATGAATAGTACAGAGAGATCATAGTTAGAAATATCACCATCAGTGTGTACTTACAAATGGTACGCTCCAAAAATTGAATCCATAGGCTGATGTGTATGTGTAGCGTTCACTGTAATTGTCCAGTCGAAGCATGATTGATCCCAGCATAATACTTATGAAAGCAATGAGGAGCTGCACAGCCTGTAGAAAAAAGATAAACTAAGTCACTTTCCAGTATTTTATTGAGGGTATACATGCGGTGAATTTTCCAACAACTTTTCAATTTTTTTCAATCACTTTTTATTCTCAAAGATGGTCTATCGTAGGCATCCTGCCCCTGTACCCACCATATAAATATACAAGTTTTAATATGTAAACTGTTGGTGGTAAGTAACCTTGATCCGTTTTGTGTTGAGATTTAAAGATGGTTGAAACTGCTGTAAAATTGCATGTAGGCAGCTCTAGAGCTTGACAAGAGAAAAAAACTTAAAGGAGCACATGTAATCTGGCATTATAAAACATCTGAGACAGGTTCATTTTTGGAGGGTGGGACCTTCAATTAGGGCTGGGATTTATTTATGTCCAAAGTTTACTTAAAATAATATTAAATCCTCAGTTTTTAAATCCCTTTCAGAGGTTGATTTAATCACTTACTGAATATGCAGCTTCTTTATTGTTTAATCCTTGCCTATGTTGCAGTTTAGGCTGGTGCCATGATCACCGACCTAGGTTTTCTGCCTCAGGGTGGCTTCTTTCTCCTGCATGGTCTTATGGAGCCCCCCTCCCATGCAATGGCCAGAGTTGTGTCTCCCTACACTGGGTGAATCAATAGAGACACACAGCCCTGTAGCCTAGGTTGGAAAGGGACTCTCCTGCTCCTTCGTCTCCCTTTTTTAAACCAACAGACTGGCTGAAGACTGCATTGTCCACTGTTAAAGCGGAGTTCCACCCAAAAATGGAACTTCCGCTTTAAGTACTGGTGACCCCCTGACATTGCCACATCTGGCATGTCATTTTTTTTGTGGGGGAGTTTTGACAGGTACCCAGCTCCCACTTCCTTCCTTGGAGCCGTGCGGAAGTCACAGGTATCAGAAGATTGCCCGGCCATTCACAACACGCAGCGTGGCTTGCGCCCACAGTTACAATGCCGGCACTGTGGATGGGAGATGGAGAGGAGCGAGGCTTCGGGCGCCCGCATTGCTGGACTGTGGGACACATGAATGTCTGTTTATTAAAAGTCAGCAGCTACACTTTTTGTAGCTGCTGACTTTTAAATGGGTGGAACTCAGCTTTAACTGGAAGCGCAGGGTACCAGCACTGAAAGAACAGGAGCTAGCAGCATTGAAAGCTGTAAACTGCAAATGCTAGGATAAGAATTTTAACAAATAGTTTACTAGGGAATTTTTACTTTAATGTGCTCAATGTGTTAGAGTAGAAAACACTGAGCAATTGGGCTCCGTTCACACCTTCCAGGTGGAATGTAGTGTGCCCCATTTAGGGCAGCCCATTATTGTCAACCATGTGAATGATAGGGATGAGCCGAACAGACCCCTGTTAGGTTCGCACCAGAACTTTCGAACACCGCGAAAGTTCGGACCTGAATAACGAACCCCATTAAAGTCAATGAGACCCGAACGTCAAAAATCAAAAGTGCCCATTTTGAAGGCTTATATGCAAGTAACTGGGCATACAATGGTTATAGGGGTCCGGGTCCTGCCCTGGGGGACAGGTATCAATATAAAAAAAGTTTGTGAAAAATGTCATTTTTAAATGAGCAGTCATTTTTTGATTTTTAAAGTGAAAGCATAAAAATGAAAAAATCCTTCCAATATAGTGCCTGGGGGGTCCCCTTAGTCTACCTGTAAAGTGGCAGATCTGTACCATGTCTAGAATCTGCTGCAGCAACAATTGCATTTATAAAGACAAAAAATGACATTTTCCCAGCAAGCTGCCTTTATTTTGCTCAGCAACAGCTGGGGAGCCAGTGTGTATGATGAGGCCACAATGTAGTGCACTGGGAACAAGATTAGAGATTTTTTGGATACCTTCTGGTGTCACTTTGACTTTGGATAGAAGTAACAGGGGTGTAAAAATTGGTCTTTGGGTGTCGGTGGCGCCTTCCCACCGTAACCCTATAGAGATAATCTTGATGAAAGCAAGAATTGGCCTTGCTGTAACAACTTTCAATGATGTGCACCTGTCAAACAAGTGCAGAAAAATTGGTCTTTGGGTGTCAGTGGCGCCTTCCCATCGTAACCCTTTAGATTTGCTCTTGATGAAGGCAAAAAAAATTGCAATGATATGCACCTGTCAAACAGGTGCTGAAAAATTGATCTTTGGGTGTTAATTGTGCTCATGAAACCTATACCAAAAACATTCTTCCAGATGAAATGATTGAACACCCTCAAAGCTAGGCAGCCTCGAAGTCCTGCAGAGATTCCACATCTCAAAAAATACTTAATCAGTGACATCGGCATCAGGGGCCTCATAGCTGATAATCCAGGACTGATTAATTTTTATAAAAGTCACACCATCGGCGTGGGGAAAAAAAACAGAGGCGGCCTGAGCCTGTCGTTGTGCCGTATTCGCACAGGTACTCGTTGACGGCCCTCTGCTGCATGTATAGCCGCTGCAACATTGACAAAGTCGAGTTCCACATGGTGAGCATGTCACAAATCAGACAGTTTACGGGCAGGTGGATTTCCCGCTGAATTTCAGCCAACCGAGCACTGGCTGTGTATGACCGCCAGAAATGGCTACAGACTCTTCTGGCCAGCTTTAGCACATCGTATAACCCTGGGTACATATTTAGGAAACGCTGCACTACCAAATTGGGGACATGTGCCAGGCATGGCAAATGTGTCAACTTTCCCTGTCTAAGGGCGGACAGGAGGTTTGAGTCATTATCACACACCACTCCTTGCTCCAGCTGGCTTGGTGTGAACCACCTCTGGGCCTGTCCCTGCAGAGCTGCAAGAATATCTCTGCCCTGGTGTGGTTCCTGTCAACTAAACACACCAGCTGAAGCACTGCATGGTACCTTTTAGCCTGACTCTGGGAATAGCCCTTTAAACGCTTAGGGGGTACCTGATGTTCATAGGGCAATTCTGCAGAGGAGGGCATGGAGGTGGCAGAGGAGGAGGAGGGGGTAGAGCTCACAGGTCTGGCATTATCACCACCAGCTGTATGGAGACATGGAGGCACAACAAGCTGCAGCACCGAGCCCTGTCCTGCATCCTTTCGAGTTGCAAGCAGCGTTACCCAGTGTGCTGTGAACGAAATATATCATCCCTGCTTGCTGGACCATGTGTTAGCAGTAAGGTGGATTTTACGGCTGACTGCCTTCCCCAACGATGTCAGAACATTCCCTTCCATGTGATGGTAGAGAGATGTAACGGCCTTATGTGAAAAGTAGTAGCGACTGGGAACCTGCCATTGTGGTACAGAATGGCACAGAAGGTGGTATAATCCACCAGGCTGAAAGGCAGAAGTTGGAGAGCCAACAGCTTTGACAAGCTTGCATTTAGATGCTGGGCATGTGGGTGGCAGGGACTGTATTTTTTTTCCGTGGGGCAGATGGGGCAGAGAAATTTGCCGGTTACAGTCTACAGCTGGTGGTGTGCTGCTGGCAGATGTGCTGCTAGGACCTGGGACACCCTGTGCTATACAATCATCCCTGTCAGTGGAGGCTTCTGAGAGGTAATGATTTGGTATAGCAGGGGCAGACTGAAGTGGGTAAGGAGGAGGAGGAGAAGGGACAGATTTGTACCCCTTTTGTGTGGCTTTTAGTTGTTCTTGCCAACGGGCTGAGTGGACGTTAAATGCCTTGTTAAGCATGTGGTACTCAAGTGGCTGGTGTTTTTGCCATGTTTGATGTGCCTGAGACACAGTTTACAGATAGCAACAGTGCGATCTGCTGCAGATGTGCTGAAAGGCCCAGACAGCTGAGCTTTGGGGAGTGGGCCGGGGGATAACAGCTGCAGAATGTGATGGAATAGGGTGGCTGCTCTCTTCTCTTTCTTGATGTCGGCCTCCTGTGACCCCTCACCTTCAGTTTCCTCCTCTGCTCTATCTGGCACCCAAGTTGCATCAGTGACATCATCATCATCATCATCTTCATCTCCTCCATCATCATCATTACCACTGGAGACAACTTGGCTGGGGGAACATGAATGCCAATTTGTCCTGTCATCCTCAACCTCAGAACCAACATCTGAATCTAGTAATGGCTGGGCATCATCAAGGAGCAAGTGGCTGACGCTATGGTCAAATAACTCGCCTGACTCCTCCATGGCTGATGTTAGGGCTATGGCAGGAATAGATATGGACAAGGAGGCAGGTTTATCCACTCTGGCAACTGCAGGGGACTGCACACTTGTCTCTGCTTGCGTAACAGAGGATGAGGAGGATGGGGAAGGTTTAGTAAGCCAGTCCACCACCTTCTCTGCATGCTGTGGCTGGATAGCACGGGCAAACTCACTAAACAGAGGAAATGATGCCCTGCCTGAGGACTGACCACCACATCCACCTTTGCCTGTGGACACATTTGTTGCTGGCCCCCTTACAGTGCCAAGGGAACGTCTGCCTCTCCTTGTTGTCCTCCCAGACATTAGACATGTGCAATCAGTTTCGTAACGAATCGAAATTCGGCCAAATTTTGCATCTTTCGGGCATTCGGATGCATCTGAATGTCCGAATAAAAAAATAACGAATTTCAACTAATACGAAAGAAATTATAGAGACTATAATGAATGAATTTGACATGATTCGGTAATTCGTTAAAGATCTAATGAAACAAAAGGTCAACTCAAAGTAAATCTTACAGTCCAATCAGCTGATTAATTTTGTGCTGGAGGTTGGATTACTGGCAAAGTATTAATACATTCAATAAACAAACGACTTTCCAAACTACGAATCATTATCACGAATATACTGTATATACATACATAAATTTTAACTAATACCAAAGAAACTATTGCAGGTATAACGAATGAATTCGACATGATTCGAGATTCAGTATAACGAATATCGACACTCTACGAATAATAACGAATTATCCGAAAATTAATTAACGTAACATAACAGTTATAACAGAATTAAATTATGTATTTTATGAATGACAACCAACTGAAACTAAACTAAATTTCCCTTTGTGCACAAGTCTACCAGACATTATTGGGAGGGGGCGGTGCTTATAAGAAAATGTAAAGAAGAAGTGGAAATCTGTGCGTAGATGCACGTTAATCAATGTAAAGTGGTGTTTGGTGCACTTTAATTTGAGTACTCACACTACACAGACACACTCAACGGATACAGTATAATGTACTGCAATATAATGCGCCAAACGTTCAGTGACGCACAGAACTATATGGCATTAAACTTGCAGTAACGCACACAAAAGTAAATAGCGTTAAACTTGCAGTAGTGCACACAGAAGTAAATGGCGTTAAACTTGCAGTAACGCACACAGAAGTAAATGGCGTTAAACTTGCAGTAACGCACACAGAAGTAAATGGCGTTAAACTTGCAGTAACGCACAAAACTACATGGCGTTAAACTGACAGTAATGCACACAGAACTATATGTCGTTAAACTGGCAGTAACGCACACAGAACTATATGGCATTAAACTGGCAGTAACGCAATCAAATAGATGGTGTTCAACCGTCACTACACTGACGGTATCTGAACTGTCCCTACTCTAGCTATACACTAATGTCAAGATTACTGACACGGTCTCACTACACTAAACTGAAACTATTTGAGCTGTCCCTACGCTACACTAATGTATGAATGACACGGTCTCATTACACTACAGTGAAACTATCTGAGCTGTCCCTACTCTATCTGCACACTATGTAAAGCTGAATGATAGTCCTCCTCACTACACTCACACTCTATCCCTAGACTGACATTAAAGTAATATTTGACACTGACAATTGAAGCAAAATAGCACAGTATAGCACACTAACTCACTAATAGCACTGAAAAGAGCCCTGTTCCATCTCTCTCCACACTGAAATCACACTAAAAATGCCTGGCATTGAAAGAATACTTTTATACTGTGGGGTGGGAATGAGCCATGATTGGATAAAGTCATGATTACAGTGTCCAATCATGACTTTGACAGTTCTCTGTGCCCTGATAGGCTGAAGCTTTCACTGCTTCAGTCAATCAGGGCTTGCAATGCACTGTTCAGCGCCGCAATGCATTGTGGTTGGTTCGGGGGGGCGAACCAACGGTCGAGCGACCCGTTTGTTCGGCTGTTCGCCAAACATCCGAACAACAAAAGTTCAACCCCAACTTATGCTCGGGCCGAACCGTTCACCCATCCCTAGTGAATGAGTGGCTTGTTTCTGCGGCTGGAGCCGCCTGGTATGAACTCAGGTCCTAATTTGACAGGTGTGGGTGAGTGGCTCCAAATGCACACTGTTTGTGTTCAGGGCCATACTCCTGCACCCAGTCACCTGTCAAATTAGGACTTGCGGCTGTGTTTGTACTGCTGCTGGGTCCCCATAGGATGCCTGCACACAGCTCCAGACTGCTGGAACTATATAAATAAACTGCTGATTTACACTGTAAAGGCCACAGTGCTCATATGAATGAACCCCAATACTTCCTTCACACACATTTACTAACTTCATACATTTTTATATTTTAGATTCAATTGGAATTTTGTAAGTTATGTGGTGTTTGTGCTTGTTGTTAATGATCTTAGTTAATTTTTACCAAAAATATAATTTTTATATTCTCTGGGAGGGTGCCCTGTCAGGTAGGCTGTACTTGGCCCCATGATTATTAACAGCAGCCCTGTCTACACTGAGTGTAGTAGTGTACATGTACTGTAGTACATGTAGTACTGGGAACACCATCTTGATTTTGGTCTGATACATGTGTGCCTCTATCCCTTATATTACAGGGAAAGCAAGTTAAATGCCCATGGGACTTTATTGAGGCTCTTCTGAACACAATAAACTGTATAAAAATGTTTTATTTTAAATATCCACACTGTATAAAAACTAGTACTTTTATGCACAAACTTACATGTAATGTTAAAATTATGAAGAAGACTAGTTTGCTATTGTTGGTCTGTTTGACAAAGCCAGTTAAATATTGAAATTTTATATATTGTTATACATTCTCAAAAATTCAATAATAAAATAAATGGATGAATGAAAAACATCACAAATCCCAACGCGTTTCGTGACTCTTAATTCACTTCATTGACAGTGGATTCTATGGACAGGGCATCTATAAAATGAAATTTGACAAATTATAAACCTGTAGTATTAATTCACATGGGGTGGATGGGTTGTAAAAATTATACACTTACAAATGTTGAAAGAACAACAGCAAGTAAAAGTTGCTTTATACTGTGAACAATACTGTATCCATTATACCTATCTATTCAACAGGTGGCACTGTAGTGTGTATCTATGGTAGGGTACAGTATCTCACAAAAGTGAGTACACCCCTCACGTTTTTATAAATATTTATTATATCTTTTCATGTGTCAACACTGAAGAACTTGCACTTTGCTACAATGTAAAGTAGTGAGTGTACAGCTTGCATAGCAGTGTAAATTTGCTGTCCCCTTAAAATAACTCAACACACAGCCATTAATGTCTAAACCACTGGCAACAAAAGTGAGTACACCCCTTAGTGACAATGTCCAAATTGGGCCCAATTAGCCATTTTCCCTCCCCGGTGTCAGGTGACGTGTTACTGTTACAAGGTCTTGGTTGTGAATGGGGATCAGGTGTGTTAAATTTGGTGTTATCGCTCTGACTCTCTCCTACTAGTCACTGGAAGTTCAACATGGCACCTCATGGCAAAGAACTCTGAGGATCTGAAAAAAAAAATTGTTGATCTACATATAGATGAAACTGAGCTGCAGCACTATGGCCAAGACCATACAGTGGTTTAAAAGGACAGGTTCCAGTTAGAACAGGCCTCGCCATGGTCGATCAAAGAAGTTGAGTGCATGGGCTTAGCATCATATCCAGAGGTTCTCTTTGGGAAATAGATGTATGACTGCTGCCAGCATTGCTGCAGAGTTTGAAGGGTGGGGGGTCAGCATGTCAGTGCTCAGACCATATGCCACACACTGCATCAAATTGGTCTGCATGGCTGTCATCCCAGAAGAAAGCCTCTTCTAATAAAGATGATGCACAAGATAGCCCACAAACAGTCAGCTGAACAAAAGCAAACTAAGAACATGGATTACTGAAAACATGCCTTGTGGTCTGATGAGATCAAGATAAACTTATTTGGTTCGGATGGTGTCAAGCGTGTGTGGCGGCAACCAGGTGAAGAGTACAAAGACAAGTGTGTCTTGCCTACAGTCAAGCATGGTGGTGGGAATGTCATGGTCTGGGGCTGCATGAGTGCTGCCGACACTGGGGAGCTACAGTTCATTGAGGGAACCATGAATGTCAACATATACTGTGACATACTGAAGCAGAGCATAATCCCCTCCCTTTGGAGACTGGGCCTCAGGGCAATATTCCAACATGATAACGACCCCAAACACTCCTCCAAGACGACCACTGCCTTGCTAAACAAGCTGAGGGTAAAGGTGATGGACTGCTCAAGCATGTCTCCAGACCTAAACAATATTAAGCATCTGTGAGGCATCCTCAAACGGAAGGTGGAGGAGCGCAAGGTCTCTAACATCCACCAGCTCCGTGATGTCATCATGGAGGAGTGGAAGAGGACTCCAGTGGCAACCTATGAAACTCTGGTGAACTCCATACCCAAGAGGGTTAAGGCAGTGCAGGAAAATAATGGTGGCCACACAAAATATTGACACTTTGGGCCCAATTTGGACATATTCACTTAGGGGTGGACTTACTTTTGTTGCCAACGGTTTAGACAATAAAGATTAAGTAAAGCCTCTTAAAAAAAAAATACACCCTGCAAGGCAAAGGCATAATGAGCTAGTATGCTATGCATACTAGCTCATTATGAATTACTTACCTGAGATCGAAGTCCCGGCATTTACCCTTGTTCGCCACCTCCGACGCCGCCATCTATCCCGGAGTGACTTCTGGGTATCGCGGCTCCAGCGCTGTGACTGGCTTGAGCCGCAATGACGTCACTCCCGCGCATGCGTGCTGGTGCCGCCACTAACGGCATGCTAGCCGTTAGAAACGGCACGCTCAGTGCGCCTGCGCCCAATGTCTACGTGCATGCGCCGTAGACATCGGTGCCCCTATTCCTGCAAATATCTCCTAAACCTTTTAGGTTTGGGAGATATTTCTTGCACCTACAGGTAAGCCTTAATCTAGGCTTACCTGTAGGTTAAAGTGGTTGTAATGGGTTTACAACCACTTTAATGGCTGTGTGTTGAGTTATTTTGAGGGGACAGGAAATTTACACTGTTATACAAGCTGTACCCTCACTACTTTACATTGTAGCAAAGTGTAATTTCTTCAGTGTTGTCACATTAAAAGATATAATAACATATTTACAAAAATGTGAGGGGTGTACTCACTTTTGTGAGATACTGTATGTACTTTTATGCTCCTTGTTCCTGTTCCATGATAAAGACATGCTGTAAGATATGTTCTGATATTCCTCCATAAAAGTAAAGCCGTTTGCTGTATCCAAGAAGCTTCCAGCACATAATTTCAATACTCTGACAACAGGTTATGGGTCCCAGGGCACCCAGGCACCCGAAGGCATTGGGGAGGATACCACAAGCCCAGGCACAGAAAAGCATTCTACAGTGAATCAGTGAGTACTGTATACAAGCTGCTTAAAGATGGCAAGCGGTTCAGATGTGAAGTTTGCAATTGCAAGCTGAACAATGCCAATTACCAGCTGTGGAAGTTTAAACTACAAATGCTTCTTAGCAAGGATGACTTGTGGCAAGTAGGGATGAGCCAGATGTTCGAGTCAAAAATTCATACAGACCCTTATCCGAACACACATCCTGGTAAGCCGCAGGAAAGGGGGGCACGAGAGAGCACCCCGTCCTCCTTCTGAACCGTACCAGGCCACATGCCCTCAATATGGGGAGGGTGCTTTGGGGTCCAAGGACAAGGGCCTCTTCCCCACAACCCTTGCCTGGTGGTTGTGGGGGTCTGCGGGCGGGAGGGGTTATCGGAATCTGGAAGCCCCTTTTAATGAGGGGGGCCCCAGATCCCGCCCCCCCATGTGAATGGGTATCAGGTACATTGTACCCCTACTCATTCACCCCAAAAAATGTCAAAAAAGTAAAAATGACAGGAGACAGTTTTGGACAATTTCTTTATTAAAAAATAAATAAAGTGTCCCGTGATGTAAATCCATGTTCAATCACAAGCATTATTAAAATCACTGCTCCTAAAAAAACAGACATTTTTAAAGCTTTTTTTGCATTGATACATGTCTCCTGGGGCAGGACCCAGGTCTCCATACACCTTTTATGACAATAACTTGCATATAAGCCTTTAAAATTAGATTTTTCACATTTGTGTCCCATAGACTTTAACGGTGTTCGCGTGTTCGCACAAATTGTTTGCCTGTTCACATGTTCTGCTGCGAACCAAACCAGGGGGTGTTTGGCTCATCCCTAGTGGCAAGTGCTAAATACAGACAGACCAACAAATGGAGAGATAGAGGAATGGGACAGGAAGGATAGGCAGGCAAAAGCATCTTTAAGCTTACTAGTGAAAGATGACCAGCTTATCCACATAAGAACAGAGAAAACGGCCAAAGGTATGTGGACTTCACTACAAAAACTGCATGAGTGTTCAAGTTTAAACAGTAAGCCCTTTCTACTAAGAAAGCTGTTTAAAATGCGACTAGAAGAAGGCCAGCATATGTGTGGCCGCGTGAAAGCTATCCTTAAGATCATAGTGCAGCTGCGTGCCATCGGAAAGGACATCAAAGATAACCATACTGTTGCCCTGCTCCTCTGCAGCCTTCCAGAGACATATACTGCTCTTATGAATGCTTTAGAAACCAGTCTTGAGCAGGAACTGACGCTAGATTATGTCAAAGGGAAATTAGTTGATGAATATGACAGAAGGAAAGAAAATACGCACCATGATGATAAAGCTCTTAAAATGTACACAAAGCACAACAAAAGAAAGCAGAGCCTGTTTTTGCTGTAAAAGGACCACTTAAAAAAGGACTGTTCTATCTGGAAAGCCGAGCAGCGAAAGCTAGAGCTTTTCAAAAAAGAGTCAAAGCAATCACAAAGGAAACTGAAGACACATCGTGGAGTGGCACCTTTAAAGTAACACAGAGTGGCAAGCCACGCGGCTGGTGCATAGACTCAGGTGCGACAAGCCACATGAATAGCGATGAGACCTTCTTCACAAGCAATGATTACAGTGCAAAAGACAACGTTTTCCTAGCAAACTGGAGAAGCATCACTGCCGAAAGCAAAGGCCAGGGCTCACTGAACTGCATTACACCACAAGGTGAGCACAGTATCCTTGTAAAGAAAATACTGTATGTTCCAGAACTAGAAGGCAGCCTTCTATCAGTGAAAAGTCTTGCAAACATCGGTCACACAGTTAAGTTCCAGGGTGATGAGGGCACAACTCACAATAATAAGCGATTCCTCGCAAAAAGAGAACTAGATGATCACCTATACAGGCTCATTACCATAGACCAACAAGCCAATATAGTCTCTAATGACATACACAGCAAATGTATTCACTTATGGCACAGGCATCTGGGGCACAGAAGTCCAGAATCTATACAGGACATTATAAAGAGAGACCTATCAGAAGATTTAATAATAGCGCCCTGCAAAGTGCTCATGAAATGCAAATGCTGTATTGAAGCAAAAGCCACACCTACCCACCCCCTGCAGCTCATACACAGTGCGGTCCAATGAAAATTCCCACGTCAGGCGGGAACAGTTATCTACTGACTTTCATTGATGATTATTCCAAGTATACTACTTATCTGATGAAACACAAAAATGAAACATTAGAGAAACTTCAAGAGTTTGTTGCCATTTCTAGCAAGAAAATCCAACTCAAATCAGGAATAATACACACCAACAATGGGGGAGAATACATATGCAAAGAAGTGGCCTCATACCTGAAGAGACAAGGAATAGTACACCAGACAACCACAAAATATACTTCTGAACAAAACGGTGTAGCAGAAAGGAAAAATCGCACTCTTATAGAAATGGCCAGATGCATGTTGTGAGATGCCAACCTACCTCACAAGTACTGGGGAGAAGTAGTCATGCAACCTACCTACAGAACAGACTACCCTCAAAAGCTATTAAAAGTACTCCATTCAAAATGTGGCATGAATCAAAGCCTAGCATAGGGCACATCAGAGTGTTTGGATGTAAAGCATATGCCTATATTCCAAGTGAAAAGCGATCCAAGCTGGAGAACAGAGCCATAGAGGGCATTCTAGTAGGCTACAGCAAGAAAACTAAGGGTTACAGAATCCCAAAGACTGACAAAGTGACAATAAGCCATAGTGTTTATTTTGATGAAAGCCCATCACCAGAAACACAGATCCCTGAAAGCTATGAAGTGAATATGCCAAGCAAACCAGAAGAAAAGGTCGACCAAAGCGAACCTGTGCAGGAGTCAGAACAAGAGGTGGAACTCACAATGCCTAAATCAAGTTCCCCACCAGATCCTGCTGACCTCCCTGAAATCAGAAGATCCACTCGGACTACAAAGGGGATACCACCCCGTAAGCGGACATACACTGTCAAAACACACAGCATACTTAAACCAACATCCTGGGAAGACATAGAAAAACTGCCAAAATGTGAAGCCGAGAGAGAAGGCAGCAGAAGAAGAATTAAAATCCCTTCAAGAAAATAAAACCTGGACACTCACAGAGCTCCCTCCTAATTGCAAAACTATAGGAAGTAAGTGGACTTTCAAAGTAAAGTCAGACGCAGAAGGGAATATCCACAAATACAAAGCCAGACTAGTTGCCAAGGGTTACTCCCAGAAATTCGGTGATGATTACGATGAAACATTTGCTCCTGTCGTAAAACACTCCACCATCAGAGCGCTTCTTAGCATTGCAGCCAGGAAGAGCAAGCAAGTGAAACACCTAGAAGTTTAAACTGCTTTTCTATATGGAGACATTAAGGAAGATCTCTACATGGAGCAACCACTAGGATTTAAGCAAGGGGACAACCTTGTGTGTAAACTTCAGAAAGCATCTACTCCCTTAAGCAATCTGCAAGGATGTGGAATGAGAAAGTGAACAAAGTACTTACCAGAGAGGGATTCTCAAGAAGTAAAGCAGACCCCTGTCTCTACTCCAGGAATCAAGAAGACAGATGAATATACATCCTCATCTATGTTGATGACATTATAACTTGTTTTGAACAAGAAGGGGATTACAATCAGATAGTTCACAAGCTAAAGAAAAAATTGAAATGAAAGAGGTAGGGGACATTAGCTACTATCTGGGAATCCAAATAGAGAGAAGAAGATGGAAGTTATCTTCTTAACTGCTTGCCGACCAGCCGCCACAGTTATACTGCGGCAGAATGGTACGGGCAGGCGAATCGTTGTCATGTTACATCGGCTCCAAAGGCGCCCGCTGCTCGCCCCCGGAGCCGATGTGAGTGCCCAGCGGTCTCGATGACCGCCAGGCTCCCGCGATCGCTCGTAACATGGTGAGAACCGGGAGCTTTATGTGTAAACATGGAGCTCCCGGTTCTCTGAGGGGAGAAGTGACACATCGTCTGTTCATACAAAATATGAACAGCGATCTGTCATTTCCCCTAGTCAGTCCCTTCCCCCCCTTCAGTTAGAACACACATTAGGGAACACAGTTAACCCTTGATCACCCCCTAGTGTTAACCCATTTACTGCCAGTGACATTTTTACAGTAATCAATGCATTTTTATTGCACTAATCGCTGTATTAATGCCAATGGTCCGAAAAATGTGTCAAATGTGTCCGCCATAATGTCGCAGTCACGATAAAAATCGCAGATCATCGCTATTACTAGTAAAAAAAATAATAATAATAAAAATGCCATAAATCTATCCCCTATTTTGTAGACGCTATAACTTTTGCGCAAACCAATCAATACGCTAATTGTGATTTTTTTTTTTTTACCAAAAATATGTAAAAGAATACATATCGGCCTAAACTGAGAAAAAAATTGTTTTTTTTTTTTTTTTTTTTTTTAAATGGGGATATTTATTATAGCAAAAAAAAATTGTGTTTTTTTTTTTTTTTTTTTTAAATTGTCGCTCTTTTTTTTGTTTATAGCGCAAAAAATAAAAATTGCAGAGATGATCAAATACCACCAAAAGAAAGCTCAATTTATGGGAAAAAAAGAACCTCAATTTTTGTTTGGGTACAACGTCGCACGACCACGCAATTGTCATTTAAAGCGACGCAGTGCCAAATCGCAAAAAGTGCACTGGTCAGGAAGGGGGTAAAATCTTCCGGGGCTGAAGTGGTTAACCAACCTCAGAAAATCTCTGAAATCTTGGAACAATTTCATATGCAAGATGCAAAGGAAATGAAAACTCTTATGGAACTAGGCTGTCAAAAGAGCAATGAAGCAGAAAACTTGCTACCCAACATATCGCAGAGCAATCGGTAAGCTGCTATGTTGCCACTGTGACAAGACCAGACATAGCCGCAGCAGTGGGCATACTATGCAGGAAAGTCTCAGCTCCCTGTCAGCATGACTGGAACTCAATAAAGAGAGTGATACAGTACCTTAAAGGAACAATTCAGATGAAGTTACGGTTATCAGCAACCTCAAATCCAAAACTGGTCGGATAAGTGGATGCTGATTGGGCCAGGGACTGCACAGACCGCAAATCCACAAGTGGATATATCTTCCAGTATGGGGAAGGAACCATAAGTTGGTCTAGTCGAAAGCAAGTAACTGTCGCTCTATCTTCAACTGAAGCAGAGTACATTGCAGCAGCACACACATGTCAAGAAGCGATATGGATTTGTCAACTTTTTGTGGACATTGGGATAGACATGTCAAAACCCAATTCCCATTTTTGAAGATAACCAGGGATGTACACTATCTCACAAAAAGGAGTACACATTTTTGTAAATATTTTATTATATATTTTCATGTGACAACACTGAAGAAATGACATTTTGCTACAATGTAAAGTAGTGAGTGTACAGCTTGTATAACAGTGTAAATTTGCTGTCCCCTCAAAATAACTCAACACACAGCCATTAATGTCTAAACCGCTGGCAATAAAAGTGAGTACACCCCTAAGTGAAAATGTCCAAATTGGGCCCAAAGTGTCAATATTTTGTGTGGCCACCATTATTTTCCAGCACCACCTTAACCCTCTTGGTCATCTTGGAGGTGTGTTTGAGGTCATTATCATGTTGGAATACTGCCCTGTGGCCCAGTCTCCGAAGGGAGGGGATCATGCTCTGCTTCAGCATGGCACAGTATATTTTGGCATTCATGGTTCACTCAATGAACTGTAGCTCCCCAGTGCTGGCAGCATTCATGCAGCCCCAGACCATGACACTCCCACCACCATGCTTGACTGTAGGCAAGACACACTTGTCTTTGTACTCCTCACCTGGTTGCCACCACACACGCTTGACACCATCTGAACCAAATAAGTTTATCTTGGTCTCATGAGACCAGTAATCCATGTCCTTAGTCTGCTTGCCTTCAACAAACTGTTTCGGGGCTTTCTTGTGCATCATCTTTAGAAGAGGCAATCTTTTGGGACGACAGCCATGCAGACCAATTTAATGCAGTGTGCGGCGTATGGTCTGAGCACTGACAGGCTGACCCCCCACCCCTTCAACCTCTGCAGCAATGGTGGCAGCACTCATATGTCTATTTCCTAAAGACAACCTCTGGATATGATGCTGAGCACATGCACTCAACTTCTTTGATCAACCATGGTGAGGTCTGTTCTGAGTGGAACCTGTCCTGTTAAACCGCTGTATGATCTTGGCCACCATGCTGCAGCTCAGTTTCAGGGTCTTGGCAATCTTCTTATAGCTTAGGCCATCATTATGTAGAGCAACATTTTTTTTTCGGATCCTCAGAGTTCTTTGCCATGAGGTGCCATGTTGAACTTTCAGTGATCAGTATGAGAGAGTGAGAGCAATAACCCCAAATTTAACACACCTGCTCCCCATTCACACCTGAGACCTTGTAACACTAATGGGTCACGTGACACTGGGAAGGGAAAATGACTAATTGGGCCCAATTTGGACATTTTCACTTAGGGCTGTACTCACTTTTGTTGCCAGCAGTTTAGACATTAATGGCTGTCTGTTGAGTTATTTTGAGGGGACAGCAAATTTACACTGTTATACAAGCTGTACACTCACTACTTTACATTGTAGCAAAATGTCATTTCTTCAGTGTTGTCACATGAAAATATATAATAAAATATTTAGAAAAAATGTGAGGGGTGTACTCACTTTTGTGAGATACTGTATAAAGCTTACACAATCAGAAAGGGTCAATTCTAGGACCAAACACACAGTATCACCTACTGAGGGACAATCAAGAGCAAGGAGTTATTGACATTCAATACTGCCTGTTAGAGGAGATGACTGCTGATGCACTCGCCAAGCCTTTGTTCAAGGAACGTCATAGTTATATACAGAAAAAGCTAAATTTAATTTGACAAAGCACATGCTGTTGAGAAGAGGTGTTGAAAGAACAGCAAGTAATGTAAAGTTGCTTTATAATGTGAACAATAATGTATGCATTATACCTATCTATTCAGCAGGTGGCACTGTAGTGTGTATCTCTATGGTAAGGTAATCAGAGGAAGTACCGTCCTTATTGTGTTATATGTACTTGTATGCTTCTTGTTCCTGTTCCATGATAAAGACTTGCTGTAAAACATGTTCTGATATTCCTCCATAAGTAAAGCCATTTGCTGTATAAAAGAAGCTTCCAGCGCATTATTTTAATGCTCTGGCAAAAATTTGGGCCTGTTTTCTTTGACGTCCCCTGGTCTCACACTGCCTGGAACAATAGGGGTAAAACGTTTTCGTGGAAGGGAGTTTAACAAGACACGTGGCCACGAGCATCTATAGTTTCAAAAACTATTAGATAAGCACCTGAATGACCACAACATACAGGGATATACAATGTAATACTGACATATAATCACACACATAGGTTGGACTTGATGGGCTTGTGTCTTTTTTGAACCTCACCTACTATGTAACTATGTAAAAAAAAAAAAATTCAAAAAATCCACATTCTGTCAGGGGTGAGGAGACTGATCTGTTGTTCCTAGTATATAGGAACAACGATCGGTCTCCCCCCCAGTCAGTCCCATCCCCCCACAGTTAAAACACACTGAGGGAACACATTTAACCCCTTGATCGCCCCCTAGTGTTAACTCCTTCTGTGCCAGTGACATTTATACAGTAATCAGTGTATTTTTATATCACTGATCACTGTATAAATGTCAATGGTCCCAAAAATGTGTCAAGTGTCCGATCTGTCTGCCGCAATGTCACAGTCCCGATAAAAATCACGGATCGCCACCATTACTAGTAAAATGGTCATTCTGAATAGAAGAGTGTTCATAACCCTTTTCAATGAACCGATTAGCCAGAACCTCTGATTGGTGAAGATCGTCCAATTCATCAGAGCAGTTACTTCTTACTCTGATGAACTTGCCATTGGGGATATTATTCAGCCAAATATTAAGGTGACAACTGTCTATTGGGAGATATGAATTTATGTCTGTAGGCTTGCAGTAATTCATAGTCCATATGAAACCTTTATCCTTAAACATTTCCAAATCCAGGAATGTTACTTTATCTTCACTTACAGTCCAGGATAATACAATATCTTTGGAATTATTGTTCATATTACACATGAACCCATCAAAGGATTCTCTGTCCCCTTTCCCCTTTCCATACAATCAAAAGGTCGTCAATGTAACTCTTGTAAACTACCAACGCACCAGGCCGCTCTCATAGTACATCACCCGCTTCCCAACACGCCATAAAAAGGTTTGCCACACTAGGGGCAAACCTAACCCCAATAGCTACCCTCTTAGTCTATAAATAGTAATTATCCCTATACCAAAAATAATTATGTTTCAAACAAAACTTAAGACATTTGAGGATAAACTTTTGATGGCTGACTCATTTCATTATGACCAATGATAGTGCATAGCGAACCTACACTGGCCTTGGCAAGGATGCAGGGTCCTATATCTCCTAAAGATTTCAAAAATTGAATAACATATTTAGTTTCCCTTGTATAAGCTTCCATCTTTGCCACTAAAGGCTGCAAAAAATAATCTATATACTGATCCAACCTCTAGGAGATCGACTCAATACCATTGATAATTGGTCTGCCTGGGGGTTTATGTATCTTAGGAAGAAAATAGATAATAGGCGTTCTACAGGCCAATGGGTTAACATATAATGCACCTCTATCTCTTGATAAGTATACCTTTCCTTTCCCTTTTCTCCACCAATACTTCCAATTTCTTTTTGAACTCAAACATGGGGTTCTTATTAAGCAGAGAGTATGATTCCAACTGTCTCTCCATCTCCTCTTGGTAATACTGCTTACTCATAATTGCTACCACCCCCCCTCCTGTCCGCAGGGAGAATCACCACAACTTTCTTTTGTTCAATACTATTTATCCCCTGTCTCAAACACTGAGGGGGTTTAATAGTTTTAATATTTAAATGTTCCAAGTCTTCTACTACCAAATTCTTAAATACATCGATAAATGTATTATCCGCATTCAGAGGGTTAAAAGCCGATTTATTTTTTAAGTATGAATGACAACTTATCTCTCTCTGAGGGGGTCTGGAGTCTGGTTAAGATAGAAAATATTTTTTCTGATTCAAGGTACGTACAAATTTCTGTTTGTGTACATAAGTAGAAAATGTATTCAATTTTTTAACTGGGGCAAATTTTAAACCCTTATCTAATAGTTTAAGTTAATCTATATTAAAAATCCCTCTAACTATTGGTGCTTTCTTTTTTTTTGCTCCCTTCTTCTTGCTCTCCTCCCTCTCTTTCTCTTCTTTTGCCCCCAGATGTGTTTCCAGTTGGCCCCTGAGTGTTCTGTGGGATCTGTGGTTTCCCTAAAAAAAAACACTAGGGGGACAGTTTTTTGGCAGATTATAAAGAGAAGAGAACCAATTACCATCAGAGAAGCATTCCTCGGGTTCTGGAAATCACCAAAATCATGACGAGGGTACTGTTCCCCCCTCTGACCCCAACCTCTCTGTCCAGGTCCTCTAAATTCCCAAGGAGAGTGGCTTTGGAAGTGCAGGTCCTGTTGGTATCCCCAGTTGTCCCTCTCCTTCCCTCTATAGGGACCCCCTTCATAGGGTCTCCTCCCCCTTCCTCTACCCCTAAAGGGTGGTGGTCCTGAGTGGGAGTAACCCGAATTAGATGGTGGCTCAATTGACCCACCTTTCTGATTGGGTCCTCCTCTATTAGGCTGGGGAGTGGGGGCAGGTGATGTTGGGGGATTGTCTCTCGAGGGTCTATTCCCATGTGAGGGTATCTGCATAAAGTATTTGGCCCCGTCTTGCCTTAAAATCCTGGGTTTATATATAAGAAAGCACCCGAGTTGAAACACAAGGTCGCCCCAGGGGTGATAGACCTCACCTTACATAGGAAGAGTACCTTGTTTGTTTTTTTAACAGAGTTTCATGCATGTGGGAGATGTCAAGCTTGTTGTATTGCTAGGACTAATACTAAGAAAAAATAATTTATTACCACCAGCACTGGAGGAAGTTATTTAATTACTTGTTCCAATACTGGTGTCATATACATGCTTGAATGTGGATGAGGGTTACAAAATATAGGACGCACCTGCAGGGCCCTGCATGTTCGGGTAGAAGAACATGTCAGGAACATTAAAGGGAGTGGTCACCCATAATGTGTCCAAGCATTTTAAACTAGTACATGATAAAAATCCTTACTCGGAAAGGGATTTAAGGCATTGGAGGGGGGGGGGGGGGGGGCAATTTTATAAGACAGTTGAGTAGAAGGGAATCAAGTTGGATTTTTTAGGCCAAGGTCCTCCACTCCCGAGGCCTCAACATTGAATTCGATCTCAACTGCCTTATAAGTGATAGATGAATATTTATATTGTCTTATGACCTTTATCATATTTTTAGAGATATCCCTTATGATGAATTATTAGTGTATCTTTGTCTATTTTAAGATTTTTTTTTACTTTAATTTTCCTTAATATTTATAATTAAATGGAATTTTTATCTTTATAATTATTAATATTTTTATTTAATTGGTATCGTCAGGTCCGAATTCAGCCAAAAATTTGGGCTGAAATCGGGCCTGAAACAGGGAACGAGGGTGCACTGGACCCCTGCTGTGAGACGAATGTGAAGATAATGTGAACCCAGCCTTAGAGAGATTTCTGATTTGGTAAGGCTGCATTGTCTTCTCGATGGTCTAAATAGCTCACTGATTGCTTTCAATTGTCAGTGGGAATTACTCATTAAAGTGGAACTTTGTCTTATGTCCTCCTCCCTGCCCAACATTTTTGGCACATTATTTTTTTTTTTGTTGGGGGGAGGGGGGGGGGGACAGACACATTTGTGGATCTGTGATAGAGCCCATTAGTAGTGTTGGGCGAACAGTTAGAGCCGAGCAAAAGTTCGGCCCATACATTGACTGTTCACCTCTTCAGCGAACACCCAAATTGGCAGGGCGTTCAACTGTTTGTTTGGCCCGCCGAATGCCCCACAATGCATTGCGCGCTGCACAGGGCAATCTATGCCCTGATTGGCTGAGGCAATGAAGGCTTTGCCCAATTGGGGCACAGAGCACTGTCAGAGCCATGATTGGAAAAAGTAATGATGATGCCCAATCATGGCTCATTGCCCATAGACCCACCCCACACTATAAAAGGTTCCTTCCCAGTGGAGCCATTTGCAGTGTGATGTTGGATTGGAGATAGAACAGGGCTCTGTTCATTGCTACTAGAGAGTGCAGTGTGAATATAGTGATAGTGCAACGTCAGTGTAGTGCTTCCGTGCAGTTTTACTGTAGTGTCAGTGTAGTGTGTCAGTGCAATTTTACTGCAGTATATTGAAGAGCATCAGTGCAGTTTTACTGCAGTATATTGAAGTGTGTCACTGTAGTTTGTCAGGGCAGTTTTACTGCAGTATAATAAAGTGCATCAGTGCATATTTACTTCAGTATATTGTAGTGTGTCAGTGCAGTTTTACTGCATTATATTGTAGTGCGTCAGCGCAGTTTTACAGTAGTATATTGAAGTGCGTCAGTGGACTTTTACTGCAGTATATTGAAGAGTGTCAGCGCAGTTTTACTTCAGTATATTGTAGTGCGTCAGCGCAGTTTTAATTGCGAGCCGCACTTTTTCTGACTGAGGCGCAGTTGTCTCCCCTTTTTAATTTTTTTCAAACTTTTGACATTTCTGTCATAGTTGCATAGTCAGGTTGAAAAAAGTCCATCTAGTTCAACCAACAAAAAAAATCATACAATCCCATATACACAATCCTATACCCACAGTTGATCCAGAGGAAGGCAAAAGCAAAGCATGATCCAATTTGCCCCGAGAGGCAATCTGATATTCCCTGGATCAACTTTAGCTTAAATGTTAGTACCCAGTTATATTATGTACAGGAAGGAAAGAATCCAGGTATTTTTTAAAGCAATCTACTGAGCTGGCGAGAACTCCCTCTGGAGGGAATCTATTCCATGCCTCTTATCAGTTTGGTTACCCTTCTCTGCACTGCCCAAAACTGAACTGCATATTCCAGATGAGGTCTTACTAATGATTTGTACAGGGGCAAAATGATATCTTTCTCTCTGGAGTCCATAGTCCATACCTCTCTTATTACAAGAAATGACTTTGCTCCCTTTGGAAACCGCAGCTTGGCATTGCATGCTATTATTAAGCTTCTGATCTATAAAAAAAAAAACAGATTGTTCTCCACTATGTATTCCCCCAGCTGTTCTCCTAGTATTTATGATGCATGCATATTCTTGGCCCCCAAGTGCAATTGATACCGGCATTCCTCAAGTTAAAGTGCACCAAACACCACTTTCCATTGATTAAAGTGCATCCAATTACACATTTCCCCATCTCTATTACATTTCAGTAATAAGCCCCCCCCCCCCAATCATGTCTGGGAGGCCAAAAAGGAGAGGCAGACGTTCCTATGCCACTGTGAGGGGGCCAGCAGTATGTGTCCACAGGCAAAGGTGGACATGTCAACCCACAGGCAGGGCACCATCTTCTCTCTTTAGTGACGTTTCAGGTCTACCTCCAGTATATCTCATGACCTCTCAGCAGCCTCCACTGACAGGGATAATGGTAAAGCGAAGGGTGTCACAGGTCTTTGCAGCATGTCTGTCAGCAGCACACCACCAGCTGTAGAGTATAGCAGGCAAATTCCTCTGCCCCAGCTGCTGCAGCGAAAAAAAAAAATAAAATACAGTCCCTGCCACCCACATGCCAAGCATCTAAATTCCAGCTTATCCAAATTGCTGGCTTTACAACTCCTGTCTAGGGATGGGCCAAACACCCCCCTGTTCGTTTCACAGCAGAAATCCCAAACAGGAAATGTTCTAACCTCAACAGCAAACCCCATTGCTGTCTATGGGAACTGAACAGGAAAAATCAAAAGTGCCCATTTTGATGGCTTATATGCTAGTAATTGGCCATAAAAGGGGTATGGGGGTCTGGGTACTGCCCTGGGGGATATGTGTCAATTAAAAAAAAATTATGATAATTTTTTTTTCAGGAGCAGTGACATTAATAATTATTATTAAAGTGCAACAATAAAAATGAAAACAATGAGAAATTCCTTTAAACATAGTGCCTGGGGGTCCCCTTAATGTGCCTGTAAAGTGGCGCATCTGTAGCATGCATAAAACATGCTACAATAAAAATGAAATTTCTAAAGAAAAAAAAAAGTCAAATCCCATTTAAAATGGCCCGCTGTTACAATTACTGGCACCCGGCTATTGAAAAAATAAAGAAGAAAACGGCGTGGGGTCCCCCCCAAGATCCATACCAAACCCTTTTCCGGGCATGCAGCCTGACAGGTCAGGAAATGGGGGGGAGAGCGACGCTCGGTTGTGCAAAGCTCAGTGCATTGCAGGGTGTTCGTCTGGGCGAACACCCTGCAAATTCGGGAGTTCGGCGAATGGTCAAACAGGCAAATGTTTGGCCTGAAATCATGCTTGGGCTGAACCATTCACCCATCCCTACTCCTATCTTTCTATCTGGGGGATTCTGCCCCCTTCCGTGATTTTGCAGAATGTGCTGTACCACAATGGCAGATTCACAGTCACTATTTCTTTGCGTGTAAGGCCATTCCAGCTTTGTACCATCATGTGGAAGGCAATGTTGTGGCATCGTTGGGCAAGGCAGTCAGTAGCAAGGTCCACATTACTGCTGACACATGGTCCAGCAAGCATGGTCAGGAACGCTATATTTCATTCACAGCACACTGGGTAACTCTTCCTGCAACTAGGAAGGTTGTAGGTCAGGTCTCAGTGCTGGAGCTTGTTTTGACGCCATGTCTCCATACAGCTGGTGGTGATTATGCAAGATTTGTCAGCTCTACCCCCTCCTCCTTCTCCTCTTCCATGTCCTCCTCTGCTGAATTGTCCTATAAACCATCAGTATCCCCTAAGCATTTAAGGGGCTATTCAATGAGTCAGGCTAAAAGATGCCATGCAGTGCTTCAGCTGGTCTAGAGGACAGGAGCCGCACACAGAAGAGATTCTTTCAGCTCTGCAGGTGGTTCACGCCACTCCAGCTTGAACCAGGAATTGTGTTGTGCGATAATGGCACAAACCTCCTTCGACAGGGCAAGTTGACACATGTGCCATGCCTGGCAGATGTCCTCAATTTGGTGGTGCAGCATTTCTTAAACAGGTACCCAGGGTTGCAAGATCTTCCAAAGCAGGCTAAAAGAGTCTGTAGCCATTTCAGGCGGTCATACACAGCCAGTATTCGGTTCGCTGAAATTCAGTTGGAACTCAACCTGCCCGTTAACCATCTGATTTGTGACATGCCCACCAAGTGGGCATGTCACAATGTTGAAAGTGAAAAGTCTCATGTTGAAAGTGAAAAGGTTACTCGCCATAAGAAAATTTTTGTATGACAGAATACAACTTCAGAAGTGATGTGTTGAATAGTTTTGTATGTATTCTTTTGTTTCTGAGCATGCGTAGTCTTAAACGAAAATCGGACATTGAGTTCACGTACGCCAAAAATATAATAGTCTGCACATCCAGCTTTTGTTGTACGAAAAACTGGAATCGGCTGTCGAAAGCACCATACTAACGATCCAAAACATGGCAGATCATTTGGTGGAAGAATTTTTACTTCCGATTTTTGTATTGTGTGTACGGGCCTTAAGGGGATGTCTCTTGCTGAATATATATGGGGATGTGTCTGCTGGATTGAGCTGTCTCTTTACTATTTGGGGATGTCTCTTTGCTTTATGAAAATGTGTTTTTGCTTTATGGAATTGTCTCTTTGCTGGATCGGCGTGATTTTTTAAAAAATTTATTGGGGGGAGGGTGCTTCATTTTATCCCAGGCAGCACAATGTCTTGGGCCAGCCCTGCATATCTCTGCCTGCTGCACTGGCTATGGACAGTACTCCTACCTACTGCCTGGATGATTCCTTTTGCTGCTGCTGACCACGTCCCTACCTGCTACTTGGACCAATGGTTTGGCTGTGCTGATAGTATCTCTGCCTGCTGCCTGTATTGACTATGGACAGTGTTCCTACCTGGTTGATTCCTGACCACCTCCCTGCCTGCTGCCTGGACTGATGCTCTTCTCTGTGGACCACTGCACTACTAAAACCACAGGTACTTTTTTTTACCCTTTGCTCAGCAGAATGTATTTTGGGGTGTAATTGGTATGTACTTGCTGTGTGTTAAAAATATGAAGGGCCTTCACAAATTTGATAGGTTGTCAGGAAATTAGATGTGTAATTTATGTCCCTAGAACACCTGATGATGCTCCTTGGATGTTGGGCCCCTGTATGTGGCCAGGCTGTGTAAAAGTCTCATATTTAAATTTTCCTTCTACATTTTTCAAAAACTTGTGGAATAAAACAACATGTTCAAAAGACTCATGCCTCATAGTATATACGTTGGGGTGTTTGCTTTCCAAAATGGGGTAATTTTATGGGCGTTTCCATTGTCCTGATGCTCCAGAGCCTTTAAAAGCGATAGGTAGTCAGGAAATTATATGTGAAATTTATGCTCCTAAAACGCCTGAAGGTGCTACTAGGATGTTGGGCCTCTGTATGTGGACAGGCTGTGTAAAAGTCCCACACATGTGGTATTTCCATACTTAGGACGAGTAGAAGAATGTATTTTGGGGTGTAATTTTTGCTATGTACATGCTATGTATTAGAAATATGATATAAATTTACAAATTTGTGTAAAAAAAAATGCGTTTTCATTTTCTTTCCACATTTTCCAAAAACTTATGTATGTACATGGCCAGTCTGTGAGGCATACTCAGGACGGGTAGCAAAATGTGTTTTGGGGTGTAATTGCAAGTATGCCCATGCTGTGTGTGAGAAATAACATATAAAAAAAATATATATTTCTTACAAAGTTAGTAAGGTCGAGTAAAGACATCAGACCATCCAGTTCAACCTGAGTGAGTGTGGGTGCCTGTCTACAATTGTCCCTATCCCTGTACATTGTGTCTCATTAAGATGCTCCTCTATTATATATTATTTTTAAAATATTACTTTATTATTTCATATAGTGCCGTCAATTTACGCAACTCTCCACACATACATCGCACACTCACATTGGTTCATACCCTCATGGAGCCCACAATCCAAGGTCCCCAACTCACATTCATATACTAGGGCCAATTTTGGACAGAAGCCAATTAACTTACCAGCAAGACTTTGTGGGAAAAATTACAACTTTAAAAAACTCACCATGCTTCTTACTAAATTTCTTGGATTGTCTACTTTCCAAAAAGTGGTCTTTTGGGGAGTATTTGTACTGTCCTGACATTTCATAATATACACTAATTTGGGTTATTTTTACTAAAGATATGTAGCAGTATAAATTTTGGCCCACATTTATGAAGAAAAATTATTTATTTGCAAAATTTTATAATAAAAACAAAAAACCCTTTTTTTAAAAAAATGTTGCTCTTTTTTCACTTATATCGCAAAAAATAAAAAACCCAGTGGTGATTAAATACCACCAAAAGAAAGCTCTATTTGTGTGAAAAAATAATAAAAATGTTGTTTGAGTACAGCGTTGCATGACTGGGTAATTGTCATTCAAAATGTGAGAGCACTGAAAGCTGAAAATTGGTCTGGGCAGAAAGGGGGTAAAAGTGCCTTGTATTGAAGTGGTTAAAGTAGAACTACAGCCAAAACTTTTTTTTGTTTTTCATTTTAGAACCAGGGAGGGTTATAACTTCTGTCAATTTTTTTTTTGTTGCCATCTGTGTCCCACTGCAGAGATTTCCCTGCACTTCCTGTCTCATAGCCAAACAGGAAGTGAGAGAGTAAAACCCTGCAAAATAAGGAAATTCCTTGGGTACCCCAAGGTCGGCAGAACTAGTATTCCCATTGGAAGATTTCCCCTCTATTACTTTTTTTGGGACTGTGACGGGAGTCACTTTGGGCAGGGGGGCTTGTGGAACCCAGCGTACCTTGGAGTGCACTGAAAGCTCCTTGTCCAGCTTCCCTGGCCCCTCCTATGTGTAAATTACCCTGTGTCTATTAGGGACCGAGAACTCCAGTTGGGTCTGCCTAACCCAACTCACTGTACAATCACACCGGACTCAGCATTTCCTTTTGGCACTGTTATCCTGGATTCTGTGTGTGTGGTTTGTGCTGAAGAAGTGAAAGGCCCTTTTCACTTGGGACATTAATGTTTGTGAAATTGTGAGCAATATCCTTCAACTTTAAGACTGCTAGACTCTTGTAAGAGTATTTCACAGACCATTTTTAGATAGTTTGAGGTGGGGTGGGGGTTGGTTTGTGTTTATTAACCACTTGCTTACTGGGCATTTAAACCCCCCTCCTATCCAGATCCAATTTGCAGCTTTCAGCGCTGACGCACTTTGAATGACAATTGTGCGATCATACAACACTGTACCCAAATTAAATTTTTATTATTTTTTTCCCACAAATAGAGCTTTCTTTTGGTGGTATTTGATCACCTTTGCGGTTTTTATCTTTTGTTAAAAAAAATTTAAAAAGACCGAATTTAAAAAAAAAAAAAAAAACATTTTTTTTTTTTATATTTTGTTATAAAATTTTAAATGTAGCGCTGACAACTTTTGTTTTTAGTTATATGTGTGTTATAAAGGTATAAGTTGATCTAGTGCCATCTAGTGGACAATTGAAAAGGTACAACACTTTTATGTTTCATGATTAAGAAAAGTGACATGGAAGTGATTGATTGTTTACTTCTGAACATTAGCTATGACCTACCCACAATGCTCCTGGGCAAGAGAAAAACTGAACTGCATTGTGGGAGGATATAAAAGGTTTGGGAGCGACCATCTTAAGTCTCTTGTTCCTGGGACGCGTGGCCTGCCAGCAGAACTCTGTGGGTGTGTGTGTCCCACAGGGTTGCGGCCTACCTTGTGAAGTACGGACTGAGAACTGCTGAAACGGAGACATCCATCTGCCCGGATCCCGTGTGGTGAGAGGGTTAACACCATTTGTTTAATACTACACACACTTAGAACCTTTACAGATTGTTGCTGGGACAGATAGTCCCACGGAACAAGTTGAGTTGGAGAATATTACATTTGCATAGACTACAGTATTCAAGAGCTGACACTAGATGACTGTCTTCTTCGTATAAGAACACTTAATCAGTTTGCTGGATTATAATTGCCTTTGTGTATTACCTTACACTGCGCAACACCTCAGAGGAACTCTCTGTGGATTACAATTACCATTTCATAGCTAGCGAAGATTGAAGTCAAGACTATCTCTTTTATTGCAGGGCCCTGCATCTAGTTACAAAGGGTAGTGACTTTACGGGTTTAGAGCAGGGGGAGCTCCCTGGTATAAATATATATTTAGGTATATTTGTGTATGTTACCAAGACTGTCATAATTGTTTACTATACTGTTGCACTACGTTGGTGTGATAGTGTAGTCACTGTAATAACTCTTTATATAAATATATCATTTACCCAAAGAAAGAAGTTATTTTGGTTATTACAGAAGTTTGTGTGCAGTGTTGTTATTTCTCCTGCAGGTGGAGCTACAAGCACCCAGGTAGAGGTAAATATAAATATAAGTGTATATTGTGGGTTAAAGTTGGTACTAATATCATTACAACACTGCACTACAGCTGTGTCAAGGGGATTGAACAACTTAAGAGGGGTGAAGAGAATAGAGGACAGGCCCGATAATAAACCAGCAGCTCCACCGTGAGTTATTGCTACATAAAAAAGGTAATTTTTCTCCTTCATTGATGTACGCTGATGAGGCGGCACTAATGGGCACCGATAGGTGGCAGTGATGGGCACTGATGGGTGGCAGTGATGGGCACTGATGGGTGGCAATATTGGGCACTGATGGGTGTCAATATTGGGCACTGATCTGTTACACTGATTGGCACCACTGGTGGGCATTGATAGGTGGCACTTGTGGGCATTGATAGGTGGCACTTGTAGGCATTGATAGGTGGCACTCATGGGCATTGATAGGTGGCACTGGTGGGCACTGTGGGCACTCTCAGGTGGCACTGGCAGAGGGTACTGGTGGCACATATGAGGCATTATTGCCTCTTCCTCCTCGGGACCGATGTCCCTTGCTGATGAGCCGGTGATCGGCTTTTTTTTCTCCTCGCGCTGTCTCCTCGCGCGAGGAGAAAAAAAAAAAAACGATCACAGAGTTTTTGTTTTGATCATGTCATTGGCTGACAGCTGATCACATGGTAAGGGGTCGGGACCGGCCCATTACTCAGATCGGTGATCACCCGAGTCTCAGCGACTCGGTGATCACAGCGTGCTACACGCGCGCCCTGTAGGGTCCTAATGGAGAGACCCTCCCATTTCACACCACCTTCCACTTCGCAGTTTTATATATTCCCCTCCGTCTCTATGTCTCTATAGATTGATAGAGACAGAGGGTGTAGTACACCCACCCTTTTCTGCTTTTGACTATACCATTTATGGGAGGGTCTCTACATTAGGACCCAGCCAACTATCCCTAACATTTTTATTTTTATACACATTTAAAGGGAAATAGCGCCACGTCTACACCCCCTTAATCCATTTTGTACTCTACCCAGGTGGTAGTAATTTGTAGAGGCAGCAAATTTCTCTTTTGAACACCAGGGCATTCATCTGCCAATCTTTTTGTTTGTGGATTCCGTAGCGCAGTATCATTTTACGTTTTTCTGTTGTTACATGTGTTTGAATAAACAGTCTGTTTGTTTTCACCCTACATTGAGTTACGGCTAATGACTGGGTGCTCTGGGGAATCTTGGATCGTGCTGGTACCGGACGAAGGAAGCATTTATGGCGGACAAACTCATCTTGAGTACGGAGATCCATCACAATTGGTGACAACAGCAGGAAGGCTGTTGGAGGATTTCCCCCCTTCCCTCTCCACCAGTAGCATGACACAGGTGGATTTAAACTTCTCATCAGTAGACTGTCTTTGGGAGGGGCTGCTGGAGAAATCCTCCCCCCCATAGCTAATCCACATAGACATACATCCCATAATAGGTTGCTCCTAAGGCAGACACAAACAATAGATCAATGGGATACAGGCACTTAACCGGTTCCCGACCGGCGCACGCCGATGTACGTCGGCAGAATGGCACGGCTGGGCAAATGGGCGTACCCGTACGTCCCTTTGTATTTGCCGCCGTGCCATTGCGTGCGCGCCGGCGGCGGCGCGCACCAGCCGGGAGCTCCGTGAGTCGGGTCGCGGGTCCCGTGGACTCCATCGCTGCGGGGATACCCGCGATCGCCTCACGGAGAGGACGAACGGGGAGATGCTGATGTAAACAGCATCTCCCCATTCTGCCTAGTGACAGTGTCACTGATCTCTGCTCCCTGTCATCGGGAGCAGAGATCAGTGATGTGTCACAGCTAGCCCACCCCCCCTACAGTTAGAATCACTCCCTAGTACTGACTTAACTCCTCCCTGCCCCCTAGTGGTTAACCCCTTCATTGCCAGTGTCATTTACACAGGAATCAGTGCATTTTTATAGCACTGATTGCTGTATAAATGACAATGGTCCCAAAAATGTGTCAAAAATGTCCGATGTGTCCGCCATAATGTCGCAGTCACAATAAAAATTGCTGATCACAGCCATTACTAGTAAAAAAAAAATAATAAAAATGCCATAAAACTATCCCCTATTGTGTAAACACTATAACTTTTGCGCAAACCAATCAATAAACGTTTATTGCGATTTTTTTTTTTTTACCAAAAATATGTAGAAGAATACGTATCAGCCTAAACTGAGGGAAAAAAACGTTTTTTTAAAATTTTTTTGGGGGATACTTATTTTAGCAAAAAGTAAAAAATGCATTTTTTTCAAAATTGTCGCTATTTTTTTATAGCGCAAAAAATAAAAACCGCAGAGGTGATCAAATACCACCAAAAGAAAGCTCTATTTGTGGGAAAAAAAGACATCAATTTTGTTTAGGAGCTACATCGCACGACCGTGCAATTGTCAGTTAAAGCGACGCAGTGCCGAATCGCAAAAAACGCACTGGTAAGGAAGGGGGTAAATTCTTCCGGGGCTGAAGTGGTTAATAAACACATACCAACCCCCACCTCAAACTATCTAGCAATGGTCTGTAAAATACTCTTACAAGTGCTAGCAGTCTTAAAGGTGAAGGATATTGCTCACAAATATTAATGTCCCAAGTAAAAAGAGCCCCTTCACTTCTTTAGCACAAACCACACACAGAATCCAGGACAGCCGTGTCAAAAGGAAATGCTGAGTCTGGTGTAGTTGTATGGTGAGGTGGATTAAGCAGACCCAACTGGAGTTCTCGGTCACCCTGTGCCCCTAATAGACACAGGGTGACTTACACATAGAAGGGGTCGGGGAAGCTGGACAAGGAGCTTCCAGCGCTCTCCAAGGTACGCTGGGTTCCACAAGCCCCCCGCCCAAAGTGACTCTCGTCACAGGCACAACCCATAATTTGCGTTTTTTTACTTTCACTTTCAATGATAGTGGTAAATGGGAGAAATAGAGAGCGTGAATCTCTTTAATGGGGGCACAGGCAGAAATAAACACTGACAGGGGTTCTAATCTCTCTCTACTCCATCCAAAACTAAAAAGAAAAGTTTTGTCTTTAGTTATACTTTAATGTTCAATGACAAACGTTTTGTCTCTGTACAGCAGGTCCATCCAAAACACTGTTTTGTTTTGGATACACCATCAAAGCAAAGCCTCTCTCCTTCCCTCCTTCCTTTATATAATACCGCTCATCGCTATCTCTTACATTTGTAATATGTCAGCATCTTGAGGAATCTATGACACACTGAAGTGAAGTTGTTTTGAAAGCACAGAATGGTCCAAAAGTCAAACTTATGGAGAATGTTAAGGTTCATTTGGTACCCATTTTTAATGGTTGTAGATTGATGGACCTAGAAACCCAAGGGAGGATTTAGAGAGCTGGTACGTAAATCAGCATGCCCATGTCTGAAACAGAAATATCAGTTTTGGTGGACTAACCATTTAAATATTTCTAATGTGTTCATATACTTACTCCTAAAACTTTTGGTTCTCCTTTAAGCAGCACTTTGCGGAACTCGGACATGTCTACTTCTTCGGCTGGCTGGGTTGATGGTGGGGCATTTTGTTGTGAATTATATAGGTTGTTTGCAGGAGGGCCTGATCAATATGGAACAAGACAGTACATTAAATAAAACACATTTGCGTAGTTATCATTTGCATCAATCAAGCTTTAAAAGGGAACCCATCTCTGCCTTGCCCATAGTGACAAATTCTTCTGACAGATGGAATTTGATTGAAAGAATCTAGCTAGTTGCTATGGGTAACACAGATGTTTCTTTGACAGTGAGGCTTCATGTGATATCAAATAAGTCACCTGCAGGGTAAGGATTCCATGGTTGCTGTGAGGAACCCCCTCCTCGGCCTTCGTTGCCCCATCGATTCATCCTTGACTGTTCCTGTCAGAAGCAAAAATCATTGTTATATTATGTACTGGACAGATTACTGTTATGTCTTCCTGTTTTTAATACCAAATAGGTCTCATTACATATTTTAAATAACAATGATAGGTATTCTGGTAGATAATAGACTTTAAGTAGAACTATGGGCAAAACTTTTTTTTTTTCATTTTGCATTGATCAAGGGAGGGCTGTCAGATTTTTTTTTTCACCATCTGTGTCCCGTTGCTGACATTTCCCTTCACTTCCTGTGCCATAGCCAAACAAGAAGTGAGAGGAAATCCCTGCAAATTAGGGGAATTTCTTGGGGATGCCCAGGGCACCAGAACTAGTGTCCCCAAAATAATTGGGATTTTGTTAAATTTCACTTTCAGTGATACAGGTAAACAGGACAAATAGAGAGTGTGAATCTCCTCAATGGGGGCACAGACAGGACAGGAATAAAAACTGACGGGTTCTAATCCCTCTCCACTCCAAAAAAAAAAAAAAAAAAAAACAGTTTTGCCTTTAGTTATACTTTAATAATAGCTGCAATGCCAAGCTGCAATTTCTAAAGCTAGCAAACTCCTTTCTTACATTAAGAGGTATAGACTCCAAAAGAGAGAGCGACATCATTTTGCCCCTGTACAAATCATTAGTAAGACCTCATCTGGTATATGCAGTTCAGTTTTGGGCACCAGTTCACAAAAAAGATATCAGAGAACTGGATACAGTGCAGAGAAGGGCAACCAAACTGATAAGAGGCCTGGAGGAGCTCAGCTATGGGGAATGATTAGAAGAAATTAATTTATTCTCTCTTGAGAAGAAGAGATTAAGGTGGGATATGATCAACATGTATAAATAGATAAGTGGCCCATATAGTGAACTTGGGGTTGAGGTATTCACTTTGCAGACATTACAGAGGACAAGGGGGCACTCTTTACGTCAGGAGAAAAAGAGGCTTCTTCACAGTAATAGCTGTGAAAATGTGAAAGACTCCTTCAAGAGCTGGTTCTAGCCAGTTCATGCACAAAATATAAATGGATATTAATATTTAGAGGTCATAACATCAGGGATACAGTTGCAATAAAAAGTATGTGAACCCTTTTGGAATGAAATGGATTTCTGCATAAATTGGTCGTAAAATGTGATCTGATCTTCATCTAAGTCACAACAATAGACAATCACAGTCTGCTTAAACTAATAACACACAAAGAATTAAATGTTACTATGTTTTTATTGAACACGCTGTGTAAACATTCACAGTGTAGGTGGAAAAAGTATGTGAATCCTTATGCCGCGTACACACGGTCGGACTTTCTGGCATACTTGGTCCGGCGGACCAGAGTGTGCCGGACAATCCGCCCGTGTGTAGGCTCCGGCGGACTTTTCCGGCGGACTTTTTCCCAAAAGCCCGCTGGACCTAGATTTGAAACATGTTTTAAATCTTTCCGTCGGACTCAGTTTCGGGCGGAAAGTCCGCTCGTCTGTGTGCTGGTCCGACGGAAAGCTTGCTCGTGTGTATGCTGGTCCAACGGACAAGATACGACGCGAGGGCAGGGTATTGCATCTCGCGCTCGCTGCAATAGGAAAAAAAAATGTTCCTATCACGGAGAGCGCGGGGCATACCAGGCCCTTAGGTCTGGTATGGATTATAAAGGGAAGCCCCTACGCCGAAAAACCGGCGTGGGGTCCCCCCTAAAATCCATACCAGACTCCGATCCGAGCACGCAGCCTGGCCGGTCAGGAAAGGGGGTGGGGACGAGTGAGCGCCCCCCCCTCCTGAACCGTACCAGGCCGCATGCCCTCAACATGGGGTGTCGGTGCTTTGGGGGAGGGGGGCGCCCTGCGCCCCCCCCACCCCAAAGCACCTTGTCCCCATGTTGATGAGGACAAGGGCCTCTTCCCGACAACCCTGGCCGTTGGTTGTCGGGGTCTGCAGGTGGGGGGCTTATCGGAATCCGGGAGCCCCCTTTAATAAGGGGGCCCCCAGATCCCGGCCCCCCCACCCTATGTGAATGAGTATGGGGTACATGGTACCCCTACCCATTCACCTAGGGAAAAAGTGTCAATAATAAAACACACTACACAGGTTTTTAAAATAATTTATTAAACAGCTCGGGGGATCTTCCTCCGACTTCGGGGGTCTTCTTCCAACTTTGGGGGTCCCTCCGGTTCCTCTTCTCCCGGCGTCCAGTTGGTTCTTCTCCGGTCTCTCCGGTTCTCTCTACGTTTTAGGGGGTGTGGTCAACATCACCCAGTGACCACGCCCCCTAAAACGTCACAGTCCCAGCATGCCCAGGGACTGTGACATCATATGGGGGTGGGGTCTCCGCCTATATAAGTCACAACGGAGCCCGCAGGGAGCAGTCCAGCCAGAGAGAGCGTCATGTCAACATCTGGAGAAGAGAAGAGAAGACAAGAAGCCCAGAAGTCCGGACCTCTGCTGGCAAGAGAGCTACCTGAAGACAGCGGAGGGGCCGGCCGAAGAACTGGAACACCGGGAGAAGAGGAACCGGAGAGAGCGGAGAAGAACCAACCGGACGCCATACCAGACCTAAGGGCCTGGTATGCCCCGCGACGGGGCTCGCAAGGTGTCAATCTCGCCGATAAAAGCGGCAAGATTGACTTCCTTTTCTAGTCCCGTCGCACCTGAGTCACGTTCAAAATGAACGGACTTGTCCGTGTGTGGGTAAGTCCGTTCATTCTGAAAGTCCGCCGTAACTCTGGCGAAAGTCCGTCGGAAAGACGGGCGGACTTAGCCCGCCGGAAAGTCCGGTCGTGTGTGGGCAAGTCCGTCCGTTAGAAAGTCCGGCGCACCTGGCGGACAAAGTCCGTCAGAAAGTGTGCCGGACCAAGTATGCCAGAAAGTCCGACCGTGTGTACGCGGCATTAGATTTAATAACTGGTTGAACCTCCTTTGGCAGCAATAACTTCAACCAAACGTTTCCTGTAGTTACAGATCAGACATGCACAACGGTCAGGAGTAATTCTTGACCATTCCTCTTTACAGAACTGTTTCAGTTCAGCAATATTCTTGGGATGTCTGGTGTGAATCGATTTCTTGAGGTCATGCCACAGCATCTCAATCGGGTTGAGGACAGGACTTTGACTGGGCCACTCCAGAAGGCGTATTTTCTTCTGTTTAAGCCATTCTGTTGTTGATTTACTTCTATGCTTTGTTTCGTTGTCCTGTTGCAACACCCATCTTCTGTTGAGCTTCAGCTGGTGGACAAATGGCCTTAAGTTCTGCTGCAAAATGTCTTGATAAACTTGGGAATTCATTATTCTTTTGATGGTAGCAATCCGTCCAGGCTCTGACGTAGCAAAGCAGCCCCAAACCAAGATGCCCCCACCACCATACTTCACAGTTGGGATGAGGTTTTGATGTTGGTGTGCTGTGCCTCTTTTTCTCCACACATAGTGTTGTGTGTTTCTTCCAAACAACTCAACTTTGGTTTCATCTCTTCATGGAATATTTTGCCAGTACTGCTGTGGAACATCCAGGTGCTCTTGTGCAAACTGTAAATGTGCAGCAATTTTTTTTTGGACAGCAGTGGCTTCCTCTGTGGTATCCTCCCATGAAATTCTTTCTTATTTAGTGTTTTACGTATCGTAGATTTCCTAACAGGGATGTTAGCATATGCCAGAGACTTTTGTAAGTCTTTAGCTGACACTCTAGGATTCTTCTTCGCCTCACTGAGCAGTCTGCACTGTGCTCTTGCAGTCATCTTTACAGGACGCCCACTCCTAGGGAGAGTAGCAGCAGTGCTGAACTTTCTCCATTTATAGACAATTTGTCTTACCGTGGACTGATGAACAGCAAGGCTTTTGGAGATACTTTTATAACCCTTTCCAGCTTTATGCAAGTCAACAATTCTTAAGCTTAACCTTAGGTCTTCTGAGAGCTCTTTTGTGCGAGGCATCATTCACATCAGGCAATGCTTCTTGTGAAAAGCAAACCCAGAACTGGTGTGTGTTTTTTATAGGGCAGGGCAGCTGTAACCAACACCTCCAATCTCATCTCATTGATTGGACTCCAGTTGGCTGACACCTCACTCCAATTAGCTCTCGGAGATCTCATTAGTGGGTTCACATACTTTTTCCAACTGCACTGTGAATGTTTATGTAGCACCCACCTACTTAGGTGTGTGCTAGAATAGGCAGATAGGATTAGTGTTAGGCAAAGTTGCCAGTGTTTTACCATGTTGGTTTAAGCCTGGTTGGGTTAAATTGGTTGGGAGAAATTACAGAATAGCAGGAGGGTGTGACCACCTGTATTCTATCTGATTGATGTCCTGTTCTTCCAGTGAGAGGTGCTGGAGGGAAGGTGTTTGCACACAGGTTGCAGCTAGTTTGTGTAGGTCACCCTGAACCAATCATTAATTTGAATGGGCAGGGGCTTTCAGTCCTATATAAACTGTGGGTCACATGCTCAGGGGAGGATGGGAATTGTAAGAGAAGAAGACAGCATGTAGAGGCTCAAGGAGCTCAAGCGCTCTCCCCTCTGGGGAGGGGAAAGTGCCATGCGAGGAGGAGAGATGGAGGAGACATCAGGAGGAAGTTGGTATTACCAACAGGAGAAAGACTGGGTGATCGATCCTCTATGGCAAGCATGGACGATTGATCAGGAGTACAAGTGAGTGGAAACAGTGCTTTCAAGAGACTTAAAGGGGTTAAAGTGTGGGTCTTGGAGGAGAAAGTACAGATCTTCGGCCTTAAAGAATCAATACCTCGCAAAGAGCATGTGTCAATACAGAAGGGAGTTGGACCGACCTTAATACCCTGAAGGAATCTAATCAGTCGGCCCAGAGAACTTTATTCAGAGTATCGTTCTTTGGGTATACTTGGAAGTGCTGTACGGTCGGGAAGTAGTAACAAACAGGAAGAAGGAAAGCTGCGAAGTGTAACTGGAAGCAAGTGCAGGTTAAGAGTTATTCAGAGTGGCTCTATATGATCTGGACTATGTATTCTCAGGACACACTTCACTTAATGTTGAATCTGTAAGAGTTATTCAGAGTGACTCTGTATTTCAGAACTGCAATAAGTGCCAGAGAAGAACAAAGTTCAATGTTTAATCATTTTGGACTGTATGCTGTGTCAATTTGTGGAGGGAAGGGGGTAACGAAACCACACTAGCGAAAAGGAATGAACTACCCAGCAGCTCCTACAGGGGTAGTGCCCTACATTTACATGGTGTGTTCAATAAAAACATGGTAACATTTAATTCTTTGTGTGTTATTAGTTTAAGCAGACTGTGATTGTCTATTGTTGTGACTTAGATGAAGATCAGATCACATTTTATGACTAATTTGTGCAGAAATCCATATCATTCCAAAAGAAAGGGTTCACATACTTTTTATTGCAACTGTAGTTGGTTGCCTCTTGGGGGATCAGGAAGAATTTGTGCCCCCCCCCCCCCCCCCCCCCACTGGAACAAATTGGATCATGCTTCTTTTTTTGCCTTCCTCTGGATCCACTGTGGGTATAGGATTGTGTGTGTGTGTGTGTGTTTTTTTTTTTGGTTGAACTAGTGTCTTTCTTTAACCTGAATAACTATGCAATACCTGAAAGTGCTCCTTGGGTTTTGGACCTCTCCATGTGGCTATACTGTGATAAAGTCTCACACATGCAGTATCGCCATACTTGGGTAGAGTAGTAATTCTAAGTATTCCTATGCTGTGTATTAGAAATGTGTTTTAACTGACAACTCTAATTGAAAAAAAAAATACATTTTCATTTTCTTTCCACATTTTCCAAAAACTTGAAGAAAAAAATGAAAATTACATTTTCAAAAAAAAAAAAATCATTCTGACTCTTGCTAAATACCTTGAACTATCTACTTTCCAAAAAAGGGGTAATTTGGAGTGTATTTGTAGTGTCCTGGCATTTTAGGGCCTCAAGAAATGAGAGATGCAGTCAGTACATCAGGATTGATCAATTTTCAAACTTTTGCACAGACTAAATTATTATACACTTATTTATTTTTTCAAAGATTTATATTGGAAACTAAAACATTTTCTAAGTTTTATTTATTTTATTTATTTTTTAAATTTTTTTTTCAAAATGTTCAGTCCTTAAAAACAAAAAACCCAGTGGTGATTAAATACCACCAAATCTGTCTGCAAAAATTATGAAAATGTAAAAAGTTGGAAACAATGTTGCATGACTAATTGTCATTTAAAGTGTGACCACCAAATGGCCTGGGCAGGAAGGGGGTGAAAGTGTCCAGACTTAAAGTGGTTAAAAACCATTCTGTTCTTCACAGTAGGGGCAATATCAAACCCTACATTTTCCACTTTTTATAGATAAACTTTGGTTTAGATGGTAATTTAGATGTTAAAAATCTATTTTCCCTTAACCACTTCCATACCGGGCCCATTCTGGCACTCCTCTCCTACATGTAAAAAGCATAATTTTTTTGCTAGAAAATTACCCAGAACCCCCAAACATTATATTTTTTTAGCAGAGACCCTAGGGAATAAAATGGCCTTCGTTGCAACTTTTTATGTCACACAGTATTTGTGCAACAATTTTTCAAACATGTTTTTTGGGAACAAAAACCATTTCATGAATTAGCAAAACAGTAAAATTAGCCAAATTTTTTTCTATAATATTAACTTTAAAATTGCGCACACTTGTGGAATGGCCCCAAACTTTGGTACTTAAAAATCTCCAAAGGCGACGCTTTAATTTTTTTCTTACAGGTTACCAGTTTGGAGTTACAGAGGAGGTCTTGGGCTAAAATTGTTGCTCTCGCTCCAATGCATGCGGTTATACCTCACATGTGTGATTTGAACGTCATTTACATATGCGAGCGCGACATACATGTGGGTTACTTTTTTTTATTGCTCATTTTACATTCCTTTTTTTTTTTTTTTTTACACTTTCTCTTTACATTAATTTTTGATCGCTTTTATTCCTATTACAAGGAATGTAAATTACTTGTAATAGGAATGGTACATGACAGGTCCTCTTTATGGAGAGACCCCACATTTCCTCCAGGCTGGAAAGGTTGAGATAAAAAAAAGAACAATCTCTTTATTTCCAGCCGAGATCTCGGCTTTGTTTACTTCCTCCAGCCGAACATGACGTCATAACGTCGTGCCTGGGCCTCCGAAGGTCATAGAGATGACTGGGGACCATCTGGTCCCTGGAAATCTCTATGTTCAACATGTGGCAGCGGCAGGTTCTTTCTCCTGTTCGCCCAGAGAAGCACCGGAGGGCGGCGGGAGGGGGGGTGTCCCCTCCCGCCACCTGTAAGAACAATCAAGTGGCTACATTGTTGCTATAATTGTTTTTACGGTGCACAGAATCGCCAGCTGTAAAAGATGATATCTTTTAGATGATATCAGGCATCATTCAGATTTCCCCACTCAAAGTCAATGACGTCCTTGGGCTGGTGGTGGTTAAAGATATTGTAAAGCTTACATTTAAAGAAAAACATGTCATACCTACCTTCTCTGTGCAGTGGTTTTGCACAGAGCAACAATGAACCTCCTTTTCAGGAGTCGATCCTAGCTCCTCCAGCCACTTCCTATGGAGGCACTCATGCAGGCTTGATCTTGAGCTGGGCTGTGTGCATCCATAGATACAGAGAATGGCTTGACCCTCTGCTCCCTCCCAATCCTCCTGATTGACAGCAGCGTGAGGCAATGGCTCCTGCTGCCACCGAGTCTTCTATGAGATGAGAGAGGAGAAGAGGTGCTGCTGATGGGCACAGCACTGGATCGAGATCAGGCTCAGGCACGTTTTAAGGGGGGCTGGGGGGAGCTGCTATTAAAATTTTTTTTTTATCTTAAAGCGGAGTTCCACCCAAAAATGTAACTTCTGCCTTAAGTAATGGTGACCCAATGACATGCCACATTTGGCATGTCATTTTTTTGGTGGAGGAGCGGGTACCCAGTTTTTACGAGCACCCAGCTCCCACTTCCTCCTCTGGCTCTGCGGCGCCAGAAGGAAGTTCACCTCCCCCCCCCTCCATTCCTCCCTGCAATCTTCTGGGACACGTCACAGGTCCCAAAAGATTGCCGGGCCATTCACAGCGCGGCTCGCGCATGCGCAGTACATGCCTGCCTGTGAACGCACAGCTGGGCGCCCACAATTAGAATGCCAATTCCATGGAGGGGAGGGGGAGAGGAGCGGGGCTTCATATGCCCGCATCGCTGGACCGTGTGACAGGTGAGTGACTTTCCGAATGAACGGACTTGCCTACACACAATCACACCAAAGTCCGACGGATTCGTACGTGATGACGTTCGTCCAGACTGAAATAAGGAAGTTGATAGCCAGTAGCCAATAGCTGCCCTAGCGTCGTTTTTTTGTCCATCGGACTAGCATACAGACGAGTGGACTTTTCGATAGGAACTGGGTCCGGCGGAGTTCCGACGTAAAGATTTGAAACATGTTCCAAATCTAAAGTCCGTCAGATTTTTGACCGAAAAAGTCCGCTGCAGGTCCGATGAAGCCCACACATGGTCGAATTGTCGGCCGGACTCGGTCCGTCGGACCAGTCCGGTCGAATAGTCCGCTCGTGTGTACGCGGCATTAGTCATTTTTCATTTTTCCAGAACCTGGATGGAATTAGAGGTAAGACACCCATCTGTTTACATCTGCCTACCCATAAATCAGGTCCACCAAAAAAAACTGACAGGCAGACCTAATTAGAAAGCTTGTTTCAAAGGGCCCTTACAAAGGGGAATTTGATAGTAAAATAAGTTATGGGAATAGTAATCAATTCTTTTTCCACCAAAAATGTATTCTCAGCATTATAGTGTCATTAAGCCCAGACTATAAACTCTCATTACATGTTATACAAAGTGTGCATACTCCCAAAGCCACAAAAGCATTTGTTTTGTGTGGAGTGAAATATACCTGCTTGATCCTGCTTGCAACTGTCCTGCCCATCTTCTGCTATCCCCACTGCAACCTGAGATTGTGTAGAGCCAGCTGTTATCTGCTGGGCATGCTCCAGTTTCAGTTCCCCTCTAAGTTTTTCATTTCCTCCCTTTTTTCTATTTGTGCAGCTCACATGACTATAGACTATACACAGTGGTAAATAACACGCCCTCCTTCCTCCCTCCATCCTCCTCCTCCATGTTCAAGCAACTTTTGGTGTCAACTATACTAAGTACACCAATTTTTAGTTATGGAGTAAAGCAAATTAACCGCTTCCCACCTGGCCACTGCACATAAACAGTCGGATGGGAGCTTCCTCAATCTGACTGGACGTACCTGTACGTCCTGTTAGAACATGGGCAGCACAGCGGCGTGCTCCTGTGATGTCTGTGTTTCCTTCAGACACAGATCAGGACATGGGTGCTGTGATTAGCCCTCCAGATCATTTGATGGCTGTGCCCAATCGCAGTGATCAAACAGTGTAAACAAAGACATGTGTCTCTGTGTCGGCTCTCCCTGCTGAGCTCAGTGAGAGCTCAGTGAAGGGGTGGGGATGCTGCACAGAAGTTGCACAGAAATCACACAGACTGCAGCCATCCCCACACAGTACACCAAGCACCACTGTTCATCTCCAAGTGTCCCATCAACATCTGTACCAGTGTCCAATCAACATCTGTACCAGTACACACAAACATCTGCAATAGCGTTCCATTGCAACATCAACATCTGTCAGTGTCCGCCGGTGGACGATCAGCATCGGTCAGTGTACAAGTGCACAAAAACATCTGTCAGTGTACCAGTGTCCCACCAATAAATTAAAACATTTAAAGAGACCTCCTCCCCCCATGCTCACGTGCAAATGGTCCCATACACATGCGTAAACGGCGATCGCATCACACTTGTGAGGTATCGCCGCAAACGTCAGAGTAAGAGCAATAATTCTAGCATGAGACCTGCTCTGTAACTCTAAACTGGTAGCCAATAAAGGCTTATCAAGCATCAGCTATGGAGATTTTTAAATACCGAAGTTTGGTTCAATTTCACTAGCATGCACAATTTTAAAGCATGACATGTTTGGTATCTATTTACTCGGCACAACACCATAATTTAAATTTTAACAAAAAAATTGGGTATTATATTGTCTTTTTGTACATTTAAATTCATTAATGTATATTTATGTGTTAGTGTGTAAAATTGCATTTGAAAAACCACTGCACAAATGCTGTGTGACATCAAAATTTGCAAAAACCACCATTTTATTCTCTAGGGCCTCTACTACAAAAATATATAATGTTTGTGGTTCTAACTCATTTTCTAGCAAAAACAGATTTTTACTTTTAATGCTTAATGCATTCTGTGCATGACAGTAAAAAACCACCTGTGTGCAGCATCCTCCCTAGCCCCCCAATATTTACCTGGGCCCCCTCTCGATCCAGCGATTTCCACAAGAGCCTTGGATCTTAGGGGCCTCCCACTCCTGATTGTCTTTTGGCTCATTGGCTCCCGCTGCTGTCAGTTACAGCCAGTGGGCCAATCAGGAGAGGGAAGAGGTAGGGCCAAGCGTAACTCTATGTGAATGGACACACAAACCTGCGGCTTGGGAGCATGCCTGCTAGGGTGTCCCCAGAGCAAGCTGTTTGCTCTGGGGGAACTTAGTAGATGGGAGGGACCAGAGAAGAGGAGGATTAGGGCTGCTCTGTGCAAAACCACTGCACAGAGCAGGTAAGTATAACATGTTTGTTATTTTTTTTATGAAAAAAAACAAGACTTTAATATCACTTTAAAATTAGGGCTAAGGAAATTAAAGATTAATTCCTTGATTAATTGATTAATTTTTTGATTGATCAAAATTCATTTGATCGGTACCTCTCCACCGGCTTCCGGGTCTTCAGGGAGTTCTGGCGGAGATCCGGTGATGTCACGGACATCAATGTCACCGGACTCTTCCCCCCTTCCCCAAGTGCTAATGAAGGGAAGGGGGGAGGAGTCCGGTGACATTGAAATTCTGATTGAACGTAACGCGTATGGGGAGGAGCTACACATGACGTCACCCGCTGCTGCCCTACCGAACTAACACAATTGTCGGCTTTACATGTTGTGCTGTGTTTTTATCATCTTTATGTGAGTAGTTTGTGTTTGAACACAAAAATTAAATCTTATACTTAAGCGGTGAGCACTTAGATCTTTTCTTTCTACCCATGACTTGGCGTCCTTGCTGAGATCTAAGGAGACGTGAGAGAAATTTATGGTCCGTGTTAACCCTTTTGATACTCGCTTGCATGACCCCTGTTTGCACAGGGGTCCATGCCTTAAGGTGAGAGTGATTAGTTAGACTGGAGGTGGAGGGATTGTCACGCTACTGTGGAAAAAAAAATGACTTACGTCAGTGCTACTGTTTGAATTTAAAACATATTTGTGTGATCTGTGAAGTTAAGTCATGGATTGTGGAAACTAACTAGTGTCGGGTGATTGTATATAGTGTATAACACATTTACCACTGACTAATGCAATGCAAGGAGATAAGCTAAAAGTAGTTGGATCTGTATGTGCGTTATAATTAATCAAAATTATTTGATTAATCGATAAAAAAAAAAATCAATTAATGGAACACGAAAATTTTAATCAGTAACAGCCCTATTTAAAATAGATAATGGCTGAAGGTACTCCTTGGATGTTGTGCCTCTCTATGTGACTGGGCTGTGAAAAAGTCTCACGGATGTGATATCGCCATACTCAGGAGCAAAATGTGTTTTGGGGTGTAGTTGCAAGTATGCCTATGTCGTGTGTGAGAAATAACTTGATATTAAATTTTTGTGAAAAAAAAATATGTAATTTCTTCATTTTCCAAAGAATTGTGGGGAAAAAAATTACAACTTCAAATAACTCACTATGCCTCTTACTAAATACCTTGGACAGTCTACTTTCCAAAAAGGAGTCATTCAGGGGATATTTGTACTGTCTTGGCATGTTAAGGTCTCAAGAAATGAGATAGGCCGTCAGTACCCAAGGTGTGATGAATGTGACAGACTCACCTGGGACAGAGGCTTTTGGAGGGGACTGAATGCTAGCCTTTTGCCTACCGACTATGGGCCCTGGCATTTGAGGGAGCTACAAGCATTTAGGAAGATTTCCTGTTATGTAATGTAAAAAAATGACATTGTTAATTTTGTTTATTAACACACCTATTGTCTACTAGCAAACTACTGTGGGGATGTGTTTATACTTATAATAATGTGTATTGTACTTTGTGAGCTCGATGCCAGCAAGTCTGACCTTGAACGAGACCTCTGAGTGTCCAGGTGGCTAATGGTTTAATTAACTTAAGGTTTATAGTGCTAATTATATTTCTGCATACAGTTGCGTTTGTATATGATAATGTGATCAGCCTCATCTGAGTGTGTAGTGCAGGGATATGCAATTAACAGACCTCCAGCTGTTGCAAAACTACAAGTCCCATCGTGCCTCTGCCTCTGGGTGTCATGCTTGTGGCTGTCAGAGTCTTGCTATACCTCATGGGACCTGTAGTTCTGCAACAGCTGGAGGCCCACTAATTGCACATCCCTGGTACTGTGTATAAAAAGCCTTTTAGTTCAAAAAACAGTTCTTATTCTGGTTTGCTCCAAAACTGGTATTGCCTAGTTCTTGGGGTAACTATAGTCAGATTCACTGGTCTCGTGTTCCAGAGCTTGGGAAGCAGCTTCTTGGTGGAGATACCCAGTCAGGGTTTCCGGAGACCATCACATTGGTGGCAGTGATGGGATGCTTCCTGCAGTCTGGGACATCCAAACCTCCACCGGGATCCAATGTCCAGGTAGCAGGAGAGCTACAGATACCAGCCGCCATGGAAGAAGAATTCGGAAAGAGGTTGCTAGAGATGCGGATACAGCACAGGGAACCAGTGCCAGAGCAGCTCCCGCTGGGATGGTGTAATCCACTAGGAACTCTGGAAGAAAGCGATAGCCCATGAGCAGCAACTCTAGGGAAATATTCTCCCTTCCATCCAGGAAAGGTACTGGTTTCAGTACAAAGTGAGAATGCTGTTTTTGGGGAAACAACCACAAAAGGAATGGAAAGCTGAGTTAAGAAGGCTGGTCATGGCAAAGATGAAGTTGACTGAGAGCTACAGAGCCCTCCGCTGGTATGTAGCCCAAGTGTGCCCATGGACAGCGGACGACAGCCCAACAGAAGGCTTTGGCTAAGGTGGCCTGGGGCTGTTGTTGGAGAGGCTGTCCGAGGACCCTGACTTTGGGAGCGGTTTGGAGTAGAGTTTGGAGGAAATCTTGGAATACAGAGAACAGATGCAGAACATCTCGGAAGTTGTCACGTACCTGGTTCGTGAGCCTGACGTGTAGAGAAGAGTGTATCATACCACACCGGCTTGTGGGTCACTGAAGGTGAGAAAGGAGCCACAGAAGCATGGTGTTGTAGGAGTGGCTGGTTGTCCGTGGATGCATGTGCAGCAGGCAGGCTGGTCCTGGTTAGGCAAACCAGAGCCGTGGCAGGCTAGGATCGCAGCTGAAGCAGAAACAGGATGCAATTTGCAGAGCTGTGGCAGGCTGGATGAGCAGGTGCAGGGTCAGGCAAGCCGGGTCAGTAATGTTCGAGCAGATAAGCAGAGCAGCAGGTAGAAGAGAAGTCCAAAACAAGCTGGGTTCAGGGTATCAAGCAAACAGCATTAGTGGGAACAAGCCGGATCAAGATCAGAGGTTAGCACAGGTAACAGGTCAGAACACACAGAAGCTGCAGACCAAACGGCAAGAGCCCTTGGTGCACTCAGTTTAAATAGCCCCTTTGGCGCCAGCGTTAATGACATGTGCGCACGAGCGGGCAAGCATGCGTCTATGTTGTGCAATTCCTGCTGCGCGAATATTCCTTTCCTGACGGAAGTTCTCTGGGCACTGGAAGATTTTGAGGTTCTAGCCAATTAGGAATGGGAGCTGGAGATCGCCTGCAGATGGCTGCTAGATTCTGCTCAGCAGCAGGACTGGGCTCCTTTCTTTTCAAATATTTTATTGGTAATTAACAAGCAACTGTTCCATACATTACAGTGAAGGTAGCAAGTTAGCATAAGACAGTGCTTAACACAATCATACAATATATCATTAACATAATGTATAATAGGGACTTATACAAACAAATGAATACTCAGTCAGATAACAGGTGGGAACGATTTAGGTAAGATTGCAAAAAGCAAGAGGGAGCAGGATCCCTTAAATAAGCATGCGAAGGTACCGGCCATCTCCCCAGAAGACAAACATGAGAGCCGCCAGGACCATTATATAAGACAGAGTACACTACCAATAGGTATTAATAAAAGAAGAAAGGAGAGAGAAAGAAGAAAGAGGGGGAGGGGGGGTAAGACCAGATTGGAAGAAGAGGAGCAAGAGGGGACGTGGGTCGGCCAAGCCGCATGGGCAGAGGTGTGGTGTTGAGGTCCTAGATTTAAGTAGGAACAGATTCAGAATCCCAATAGGTGTTCGTCAACACCAGCTGGCAGGAAGTGCTCAATCCATGGTTGCCAGATTTTGGCGTGCTGAGGGACTTTATCTAGAATTTTCGCTTCAATCTTGCTATGCACCATTGCTTGGGTGATCCTATTTTTCATTTCAGCTATACTGAGCGTGGGTGTTTTCCATGCCTTAGCAATCATTTGCTTAGCTGCAGTGAAAAGCTGAAGAAGGAGGCGAAGCTGTGCTCTTGTGTAATCTTGTGGAATGAGATTGAGCAGAGCTATCGCTGGGTTGGGTTTTAGGGTGACTTGGTGGAGGGTAGATGCCATTTGGAATATAGTTTCCCAAAAGCGCTGCACCAGTGGGCATGTCCACCAGATGTGCAAGTGTGTACCTCTGTCACCGCATCCCCTAAAACAGTTTGGGGAAGATTCAGGTAAGAATTTAGCAATTCTGGCCGGGACTAGATACCACCGCATCGACACTTTGTAGTTTGCCTCTGAGGCAATAACGTTTTGGGATGAGTTTTTTGTGTTGGTCCAGATAGTCACCCAGTCCTCCGCATCAATATTAATGTCTAAGTCTTTTAACCATCGTTGCGCGTAAGTGGGGGGGCTCGAGGGTGGTGTAGTGAGATGGGCGTAGAGTCGGGAGATAATTCCTGGGGCATGCGGGTCCGAGTCGCACATGGCTTCATACTCTGTCAAAGTATCCAGCCCAGAGAGAGATTTTGTTGTTGTTTGGGCAAAGTGAGCAATTTGGAGATAACGGAAACATTCTCTACTGGGGAGCTGCGTTTGTGCTTGGATACTGGCAAATGATTTAATGGTATCACTGTTAACTAGATCACATATGCGAGTCAGGCCTGCCTGCACCCAGGACTGAAATGATGTTGGTTCAGTGTAGGCTGGATAGAATTGAGGGTGACCTAGGAAAGACAAGAGGGGGGGGTGCTGGGAGATCAGTTTAAAGGGTATCTTCAATTTTTCCCAGAGTTTGAGTGTGTGTTGTGTGAGTGGGTTGGTTATGGGGCCTCGTGATGCTGGGGAAAGCCATAGCAAATTTGTTATAGTAATCGGAAATGAGTCAATAGCTTCAAGGCTGACCCAGAGTGGTATTTCGTGTTTCGAGTGATGAGAGTAGTCTGAGCCAGCCTTGCAGCATGATAATAATGTAAAAAATTTGGAATACCAAGGCCTCCATTGAGCTTGTTGCGGAGAAGAACGGATCTAGCCACTCTGGGTCTTGTGGGGCCCCAGATGTATTTAAAGACTTTATTTTGTATGATCCTATGATAATAAGGAGGGACCGTGACTGGGAGTACTCTATATAAATATAAAAGTTTCGGTAGTAAAGACATTTTAACAGCTGCAATGCGTCCGAGCCAGGAGACATATAGGGGTACCCAAAGATTAAGAAGTGAAGTTAATTGGGTTAGCATTGGGAGATAATTGTTTTGGAACAAGTGGGATGGATCGCTCGTCAGTTTAATCCCTAAATAGGGAATAGATGTGGTGGACCAGTGAAAAGGAAAATGTTGGTGTAGCATGTCTAAATCAGCTTGCGGCAAAGACACATTGAGAGCCCTCGATTTGGTTTGGTTGATTTCTAGTCCCGAGACCCGAGCAAACCTATCCAGGGTGTGCAGTAGAATTGGAAGGGTAGTATGGGGAGATGTGATGAACATGAGAGCATCGTCAGCAAAGAGACACAGTTTGTGCGAGGTTGAAGCAATCTCCAAGCCTCGGATATCAGAGTTATTCCTTATCAGGGCAGCTAAGGGTTCGATTGCGAGCGCAAACAATATGGGGGATAAATGACAGCCCTGCCTGGTTCCTCGCAGAATTGGAAAGGGATCTGAACGGAATTCTGAATAATGTACGTACGCCTGTGGTTGATTGTATAGTGCGTTGATCCACCCCAGAAAGTGTGGGCCGAAGCCCCAACGTTGAAGAATATAAAATAAGTAGGGCCAAGAGACTGTGTCAAAAGCTTTCCGAATATCTAGGGAAAGGAGGTGCATCGGGATTTTGCGGGAGCGGGCTAAGTGTTGTAGGAGGATTACTCGGCGAATGTTATCACTAGCTTGCCGTTTAGGTATGAAACCTACTTGGTCTTTATGGATCAGTCCCCCTATAATGGGATTAAGGCGTAGGGCTAAAATTTTGGCTAGGATCTTGATGTCCACATTTAAAAGTGAAATTGGCATATAGTTGGACCATAAGGTGGCGTCCGTGTTTGGTTTCGGGATCATCGATATAAGTGCTGTCAATGTGTCTCTGCCGAAGGAGTGCTGTTTAAGTATAGCGTTAAAGGAGTTGGTAAGAAGGGGGGCTAATTCAGTTGCACATTTTTTATAATAAAGGCTCGGGAGGCCGTCCGGTCCTGGGCGTTTATGAGGTTTGAGCGACTTGATGGCTGACAAGACTTCCTCCGTAGTGATCGTGCTCTCCATTAGTTCACGACTAGCATTGGATAACGTAGGAATCGGAAGATTACAGAAGAGTTTTTCCGCCTGATTCAGCGAAAATGCTGATTTGGGCTCGTACAAATTTGCTAATTGTTTACGAAATTCGGAGAGAATTTTAACCGGATTACTAGTTACGTTATCTTTAGTCAGTCTGAGTCTGATAGGCACACGGACACGGTCTGGTCTACGAAGGCGTAAGGCTAGGAATGTGTCTGGTTTGTTTGCTTTAGTATAAATCGTATGATTAGATCTGCGGGTAGTCTTAACAGCCGCTTCAGGCAGGAGTAGGTCTAGTTCAAGTTTAGTCTTTTCTAGCGTTATTTTATGAGCTTCAGTTGGGCTAGTTTGGAATTGTAGGAAGTGATTGTGATATTCTGATTCAAGTTGGTGTAATCGGAGAATTTTGTCTCTATTGAGATGTGACGCAACTGAAATGCATGTGCCTCATATAACGGGCTTATGAGCTTCCCAGAGCAGTATAGGGGATATATCGGGAGTGGAATTATGTGTTAGGTAATCTTTAAAGGCTATCTGGATATCTAGACAATGTGATTGGTTGGTTAGGAGAGAATCATTCATGGACCACGACCTGTGAGTAGCCTGTGGTATTAAGGAAGATACTGTGGTGATAACAGCACAATGGTCTGTCCATGTGATTGGGTGAATATGTGAATGGAGGAGGAGTGGGGCGGATGCTATAGAAATAAAAATGTGGTTGATTCTAGAGAAAGATTTATGGGGGTGTGAATAAAATGTAAAATTTCTCTTAGTGGGGTTGGATTCTCTCCAGGTGTCTAAGAGAGAGGCCTTAAGTATTTGTTTACGGAATTGAATAGAGGGGGTGTGATGTTCGGGGGCATAGGGAGATTTATCCGTGTGTGGTTGTAGTACAGAGTTGGAATCGCCACACAGAAACAAAGTTCCCTTACAGTGGGTTTTCACAACCTGTAATAAATGTGAAAAAAAGGGGTTTGGGTTTGAATTAGGGGCATAATAGGAAACAAAAGTCGTTGTAACATCCTGTAACAAACCAACAAGAAGCAAGTAACGGCCCTCTGGGTCTCTTATTTCAGTTAAGGGAAGGTCTGGGCTCCTTTTGCCTGGGACTATCAGGAAATACCAGCTGACAGCTCTGAAATCCTGGCTGAAGAGTCAGCAATGTGGCAGTGTGCTTTGCTCACCTGCACCGGCAGCTATGTAAGCGGAGATCTTATAGCAGATGCAGCAAGTGCTGATTCACCTTGACGATCCTGTTTCTGCACGGGACGATCTTGGATGGAGGAATGCATCTGTCCAGCAGCTGGATGAGGGTACGGGAGATGGAGCAGTCTGCTCCAGCCACAAATCAGAGAAAGCATGCAGTTAATTGATTTTTAATCGGAGGATGTAACATTTACTGAATTTTCAACTAAAGTGCTGACAACAGGGCAGAGCTCTGCTAGCCTCTGCCCAGCACCGGTAACATCTTCTGGGTTTCAGAGACAGGAGGTTGTGAACCTCTATCTCCGGACACCAGTTCCAGAGACAGGGGATTTAATAGACTTTCCTGCTGAGGAGGAACAACCCAGTGAGCCTACAGCAGAAGAGCGTGCATCCAGGCATAGCACTGCTGACCCCTGCCTGCAACAATCGGTGACCCTGGAGGATTTGTGCAAGGCCACTGACTTTTCAGTTTACTTCTCAGCGGAACAGCTGGCATCAGGGCAGAACATCAATGAGCACTGCCCAGCACCAACAGCAGCTTCAGCCGTCATGAGAGAAGAAGCAGCCGGCCTTTCTCCCACAACACTGACAGGGATATGGGATTTCCTGGCAGCAGCATCTGTGGAGCTACAAGAAACTTCTCCTCCAGATGAAACGCTGACAATTAGACAGAGGGTCCAAGACCTCTGCCCCACACCCGTAGCAGTTCTGGAGGCCCAGGGTGAGGAGGTGGCAGTCACTCCCCAGCAGAAGATCAGGATAATGGGGGAGAAGGGAGAGGAGGTTGTTGTTCTCTGTCCCCAACAGTCAGCCAAAGTGGAGGAAACTGTCTTCCCTCCCCAACAGTTAGCCAGAGCGGATTATGTGGGGTCTCCAGCAGAAGGGTTGGCAAGAGGGCAGAGTGTGAACAACCTCTGCCCAGCAACAACTGCAGAGTTCCAGGGAGCTGGGGCAGTCGCCCCCCTCCCCAGCAACAAGCTGATGTAGTGAAGCTTCTACTGAATCGCTGGCAACAGGACAGAGCGCCGCTGGCCTCTGCCTAGCACTTACAGTGTCTCCATGGCTTCAGGGAACTGGGGCAGTTGGCCCCTCTGCCCAGCAATGGACCGAGCCATGGAATGGTAAAGACCATTCAGCTGAAGTGCTGGCAGCTGGACAGAGAGTCAACGGCCTCTGCCCCACACCTACTGATGACAACCATTTCCTGCGGCCAAGAATAGAAATCAGGTTGACCGACGATGTGAGTTCACTCTGCCCTCAACTAAAAAAATATGGATTTCCTGTGGTAGTGGATGGGACTACGGTCTCCACCTGTATACCCCAGGGATGCTGGGCAGTTAGCCCAGATCCCCAACAGCATGACAGAATGAGCCCAGCCACCCTATCTTCTCTTCAGCAGCTGAAAGGACTCCAGGGAGAAGGGCCAGTCTGCACTTCTCCCCAGCGGCGAGTATGTTCTATGAAAGAGGCAGAGGTTGGCTGGGTAAGTAATGCTCTGTTCGAGACAATTTGTTTGGGGTACCGTGTGGGTACGGGCATTGGGGGACTGGAACTACAGAGTCGAAGTCCACTCGTCGAGGGTCTCCTTCTGTGTTAGTGTCCTGCTGAAAGGGGAAAATTGTGACAGACTCACTAAGGACAGAGGCTTTTGGATGAGACTGAATGCTAGCCTTTTGCCTATGGACTATGGGCCCTGGCATTTGAGGGAGCTACACGCATTTCGGAAGATGTCTTGGATTGTAACGCAAAAGGACATTATTAAGGAGGCCATGATGGTCTATGCCAGCTTGGGACTCAGTGGACAGATATATGTGAAAAGATACTGGTTAATGAGATCTGGAAAGCCCTGGGTTGTCTACTAGTCTGAGGGGGGGATCACTGTTTGTATTGTTAATTGTGATAATTAACACACCTATTGTCTGCTAGCAAACTCCTATGGGGATGTGTTTATACTTGTAATAATGTGTATTGTAATTTGTGAGCTCGATGCTGGCAAGTCTGACATGGAATGAGACCTCTGAGTGTCCCAGATGGCTAATTGTTTAACTCAAGGTTTATAGTGTTAATTATATTTCTGTATACAGTTGCGTTTGCATATGATAATGTGATTAGCCTCACCTGAGTGTGTAGTGTATAAAAACCTGTATTCTTGTTTAATAAAGAGTTCCAGTTTTGCAGCTAAACTAGTCCTGCCTAGTTCTTGGATGCAATTGTATCTGACATATGTTCTTGGATGCTATATCTGACATCTATGCTCAGACTGGAGGAAGCGGTATACTGACGGAAGCACTCAAGCGGAGTGTGGGACGGTTCCGTCACAATGAATTTTCAGTGATTGGCACCTTGTTTGTAGACTCTATTGCCCTGTACACACGGTCGGATTTTCCGATGGAAAATGTGTGATAGGACCTTGTTGTCGGAAATTCCGACCGTGTGTAGGCTCCATCACACATTTTCCATCGGATTTTCCGACACACAAAGTTTGAGAGCAGGCTATAAAATTTTCCGACAACAAAATCCGTTGTCGGAATTTCCGATCGTGTGTACACAAATCCGACGCACAAAGTGCCACGCATGCTCAGAATAAATAAAGAGATGAAAGATATTGGCTACTGCCCCGTTTATAGTCCCAACATACCTGTTTTACGTCACCGCGTTGAGAACGATCGGATTTTCCGACAACTTTGTGTGACCGTGTGTATGCAAGACAAGTTTTAACCAACATTCGTCGAAAAAAATCCTAGGATTTTGTTGTCGGAATGTCCGATCAATGTCCGACCGTGTGTACGGGGCATAAAACTTTCACACAGACTACAGTGCATCAGTATTCAAAGTGCTTCACTTTTTCCACATTTTGTTATGTTACAGCCTTTCTCCAAAATTTATCAAATTGATTATTTTCCCCAAAACTCTACAAACAATACCCTATAATGACAACATGAAAGAAGTTTGTTTGAAATCTTTGCAAATTTATAAAAAATAAAAAATGAAAAAAATCACATGTGCATAAGTATTCACAGCCTTTTTCTCAATAGTTACATAGTTAGCCAGGTTGAAAAAAGACACAAGTTCATCCAGTTCAACCAAAAAAAAAAAACATATAGATATATATCTATATATATATAGATATATATCTATATATCTATATATATACAATCCCACATACACAATCCTTCACCCACAGTTGATCCAGAGGAAGGCGAAAAACTCCAGCAAATCATGCTCCAATTTGCTACAGCAAAAATGTTAGTACCTACTTATATTATGTACATTTAGGAAAGAATCTAAGCCTTTTTTAAAGCAATCTACTGAGCTTGCCAGAACCACCTCTGGAGGGAGCCTATTCCACATTTTCACAGATCTTACTGTGAAGAAACCTTTCCGTATTTGGAGATGAAATCTTTTTTCCTCTAGACGTAAAGAGTGCCCCCTTGTCCTCTGTGATGACCTTAAAGTGAATAACTCAACACCAAGTTCACTATATGGACCACTTATGTATTTTTACATGTTGATCATATCTCCGCTTAATCTCCTCTTCTCAAGAGGGAATAGATTCAGTTCCTCTGATCTTTCCTCATAGCTGAGCTCCTCCATGCCTCATCAGCTTGGTTGCTCTTCTCTGCACTTGCTCCAGTTCCCCGATATTCTTCTTGAGAACTGGTGCCCAAAACTGAACTGCATATTCGTCCATACCTCTCTTAATACAAGAAAGGACTTTGCTCGCTTTGGAAAATGCAGCTTGGAATTGCATGCTATTATTAAGCTTCTGATCTACCAAAACCCCTAGATCCTTCTCCACCATTGATTCCCCCAGTTGTACTCCCCCTAGTATGTATGATGCATGCATATCCTTGGCCCCCAAGTGCATAACTTTGCAGTTATCAACATTAAACTTCATTTGCCACTTTTTTTTTTTTTTTAACAAGAAAAAACCAAATTTGACACTTAGACAGTGCATTGAGGTTGGCTTGTAAATTGGAGACATCCTGTAAGGGCGTTTTTCCACTGCATAGCTTAGTGTCATTTGCAAAGACAGAAATGTTACTTTTAATCCCAGACCATATATAATTTATAAAGGGTCCCAGCACTGAACCTTGGGGTACACCACTGATAACTTTAGACCATTCAGAGTAAGAATCATTAACCACTACTCTCTGAATTCGGTCTTTTAGCCAGTTTTCTAACCATTTACAAATTGATATTTCCAAGCCTGTAGACTTTACCTTACAAATGAGCCGTGTGTGGGGAACTGTGTCAAACACTTTTGCAAAATCCAGGTATATCACGTCCACAGCCACCCCTCTATCCAAGTTTTTACTTGCTTCCTCATAAAAAGAAATCAGGTTTGTCTCCTCATGAAAAGAAATCAGGTTTGTCTGACAACTTCTGTCTTTGATGAAACCATGGTGTCTGTTGCTTAAAATATTTTTTCCAGCAAGAACTCATCTATGTGGTCTTTCATTAAATGCTTCAGCCCCGGAAGATTTTACCCCCTTCCTAACCAGAGCACTTTTTACAACTTGGCACTGCATCGCTTTTTTTCCCCACAAATAGAGCTTTTTTTTGGTGATATTTGATCACCTCGGTGGTTTTTATTGTTTGCGCTAAAAACAAAAAAAAGAGCGTCAATTTTGAAAAAACAATATATTTTACTTTTTGCTATAATAAATATCCCCAGAAATGTTTTTAAAAAAATAATTTCTTCATCAGTTTAGGCCAATATGTATTCTTCTACATATTTTTGGTAAAAAAAAAAAAAACACAATAAGCGTATATTGATTGATTTGCTCAAAAGTTATAGCATCTACAAACTATGGGAAAGATTTATGGCATTTTTATTATTTTTTTTTTTACTAGTAATGGCGGTGATCTGAGATTTTTAGCGGTATTGAACATTGCGATAGACACTTTTGACACATTTTTGGGACCATTGACATTTTATACAGCGATCAGTGCTATAAATATGCACCGATTACTGTGTAAATGTCACTGGCAGGGAAGGGGTTAACACTAGAGGGCGATCAAGGGGTTAAATGTGTGTTCCCTTAGCGTGTTCTAACTGTATGGGGATAGGACTGACTAGGGGAGGAGACATATCATTGTTCCCACTTAGTAGGAACACATGGTCTGTCTCCTCTCCCCTGTTTACACACACAAATCACCGTGCTGGCTCAAGTGCACACATCGGGTCCCCTGTGGTGCCATCTGGCGGCTCTCCTGGGCAAAGCCGTACCTGTATGGGATTTTGCAGCAGTAAATGTACGTGAGCGGGAACCAGTTAAACTCTTCAGTATCTTCCTTAATATAGAAGTTAAACTAACAGGTCTATAGTTACTTGGTAAAGACTTTGATCCCTTTTTAAATATGGGCACCACATTGGCCCTGCTCCAATCCAGTGGTACCATTCCAGTCATTAACGAGTCCCTAAATATTAGAAACAATGGCTTTGAAACGACAGAGCTAAATTCTTTTAGGAACCGTGGGTGGATGTCATCTGGTCCAGGTGCTTTATCCACCTTTATTTTGCCTAAATATTTCTGGACCATATAACTTTTGAGCCATTGTCGATCATTTGGGGCTGTGTCATTACCACCCCCATTATGGACCCCCATGCTCCTTTGCATACACAGAGCTGAAGAAAGTATTTAAGAAATTTGCCTTCTCTTTGTCCCCAGTCACCCAAGGGCCTACATGCTCAGACCTGACCTTTTTACTATTAATATATTTGAAGAATTTTTGGGGGTTTGTCCTATCTTTTACAATCTGTCATTCGTTTAGAATTTTTGCGTCCTTGATTTCCTTTTTTCATATTCTGTTATATTCTTTGTAACATTTAAACAATGATAGTGTTCTTTAGTGTTTCTTCATTTTTATATTTTTTTAAAAGCTCTTTTTTTATTATTTATAGCCATTTTAAATTTGGCTGTGAGCCTCATAGGTTTTATTTTTAGAATTTTAAACTTACTGCCCATTAAAAAATACTTTACAGTGAGTTTACATACAGTCACTTTGAAGAATTTCCATTTCTGTTCTATGTCCATTGATGCCAATATTCCCTCCCAGTCTAACTCCTGGAGAGCAGCCCTCATCCTTGGAAAATTTGCTCTCTTAAAATTAAGTGTTTTTATTTTAACGGTATGTGTTTGCTGCTTAAAGGCAACAGTAAATTTTCATTTACTTCTTACTTGCACCCAAGGGTACTTAGGGAACTCAGTCCAGTAATTGCCAGACCATTGTTCCTAATTTTTACTGACAGTCTACTGGCTGGAATAGTACCAGCTGATTGGAGAAAAGCCAATGTAGCACCAAAATTTAAAAAGGGCCCAAAATACAACCCTTGGAATTACAGACCAGTTAGCCTCCCCTTCAATAGTATGTAAACTCTTGGAGGGGATGATAAGGGACTATATACAAGATATATATAAGATTTTATTAATGAGAACGGTATCATTAGCCGTAATCAGCATTGGTTCATGAAGAATCGCTCTTGCCAAACCAATCTATTAACCTTCTATGAGCAGGTGAGTTGCCATCTAGATAAAGGAAGTCCCGTAGACGTGGTGTATCTGGATTTTGCAAAAGCATTTGACACAGTCCCCCATAAATGTTTACTGTACAAAATAAGGTCCGTTGGCATGGACCATAGGGTAAGTACATGGATTGAAAACTGGCTTCAAGGGCGACTTCAAAGGGTGGTGATAAATGGGAAGTACTCGGAATGGTCAGGGGTGGGTAGTGGGGTTCCCCAGGGTTCTGTGCTGGAACCAATCCTGTTTAATTTGTTCATAAATGACCTGGAGGATGGGGTAAATGGTTCAATCTCTGTATTTGCAGCCGATACTAAGCTAAGCAGGGCAATAACTTCTCTGCAGGATGTGGAAACCTTGCAAAAAGATCTGAACAAATTAATGGGGTGGGCAACTACATGGCAAATGAGGTTCAATGTAGAAAAATGTAAAATAATGCATTTGGGTGGCAAAAATATGAATGCAATCTTTACACTGGGGGGAGAACCTCTGGGGGAATCTAGGATGGAAAAGGACCTGGGGGTTCTAGTAGATGATAGGCTCAGCAAGGGCATGCAATGCCAAGCTGCTGCTAACAAAGCAAACAGAATATTGGCATGCATTAAAAATGGGATTAATTTCAGAGATAAAATGATAATTCTCTCTCTCTAGAAGACTCTGGTCCGGCTGCACCTAGAGTATGCTATCCAGTTCTGGGTACCAGTCCTCAGGAAGGATGTACTGGAAATGGAGCGAGTACAAAGAAGGGCAACAAAGCTAATAAAGGGTCTGGAGGATATTAGTTATGAGGAAAGGTTGCGAGCACTGAACTTATTCTTTCTGGAGAAGAGACGCTTGAGAGGGGATATGATTTCAATTTACAAATACCGTACTGGTCACCCCACAATAGGGATAAAACTTTTTTGCGGAAGGGAGTTTAACAAGACTCATGGCCACTCTTTAAAATTAGAAGAAAAGAGGTTTAACCTTAAACTACGTAGAGAGTTCTTTACTGTAAGAGCGGCAAGGATGTGGAATTCCCTTCCACAGGCGGTGGTCTCAGCGCATCGGTAGTTTCAAGAAACTATTAGATAAGCACCTGAACGACCACAACATACAGGGATATACAAGGTAATACTGACATATAATCACACACATAGGTTGGACTTGATGGACTTGTGTCTTTTTTCAACCCCACCTACTATGTAACTATGTAAGTCTTTTTAAGCATGATGCCTGCCATTCGGGCTAAAGAGTTCAGTCTTTGTTTAACCGCTTGCCGACCGGCTCACGCTGTTATACGTCGGCAGAAGGGCGCGCAAGGCATATTAACGTACCTGTACGTTGCCCTTTAAGAAGAGTCTTGCGGCACGCACAGGCCGCCGCGAGCTCCGTGAGTCCGATCGCTGATCCTGCGGACTCTATGTCCGCAGGGATACCCGTGATCGTCTCGCGGACAAGAAGAACGGGGAAATGCTGATGTAAACAAGCATTTCCCCGTTGTGCCTAGTGACACTAACACTGATCACCGCTCCCTGTAATTGGAGCCTCCCCCCCACAGTTAGAATCACTCCCTAGGACACACTTAACCTATACAGCCACCCCTAGTGGTTAAGCCCTTCACTGCCAGTCACATTTACACAGTAATCAATGCATTTTTATCGCTGATCGCTGTATAAAATGTGAATGGTCCCAAAATAGCGCCATTTACACAGTTACAATTTACACAGTAATCAATGCATTTTTATCGCTGATCGCTGTATAAATGTGAATGGTCCCAAAATAGCGCCAAAAGTGTCCGATCTGTCTGCCATAATGTCGCAGTGACAATAAAAATCGCCGATCGCCGCCATTACTAGTAAAAAAAAAAAAATATTAATAAAAATGCCATAAAACTTTCCCCTATTTTGTAGACGCTATAACTTTTGCACAAACCAATCAATAAACGCTTATTGTGATTTTTTTTATCAAAAATATGTAGAAGAATACGTATCGGCCTAAACTGAGGTAAAAAAAAATTTTAGATTTTTTTGGGGATATTTATTATAGCAAAAAGTAAAAAATAATGCGTTTTTTTTTTTTTTCAAAATTGTTTCTATTTTTTTGTTTACAGCGCAAAAAATATAAACCGCAGAGGTGATCAAATACCACCAAAAGAAAGCTCTATTTGTAGGAAAAAAAGGACATCAATTTTGTTTGGGAGCCACGTCACACGACCGTGCAATTGTCAGTTAAAGTGACGCAGTGTCGAATCGCAAAAAGTGCTCTGGTCTTTTGCTAGCTAAATGGGCCGGGGTTGAAGTGGTTAATCAGACCAGAGAATTTTGTTTCTCATGGTCTGATAGTCCTTTAGGTACCTTTTTGGCAGACTCCACATGTCATGTGCCTTTTACTGAGGAGTGGCGTCCGCCTGGAGACTCTACCATACAGGCCTGATTGGTGGAGTGCTGCAGAGATGGTTGTTCTGGAAGTTTCTCCTCTCTCCACAGAGAAACGCTGGAGCTCTGTCAGAGTGACCATCGTGTTCTTGGTCACCTCCCTGACTAAGGCCCTTCTCCCCCAATCGCTCAGTTTGGCTGAGCGGCCCGTTCCAAACTTCTTCCATTTACGGATGATGGAGCCCACTGAGCTCACTGCAGAAATTTTTCTGTACCCTTCCCCAGATCTGTGCCTTGATCCAATCCTGTCCCAGAGGTCTACAGAGAATTCCTTGGACTTCATGGCTTGGTTTGTGCTTTGACATACACTGTTACCTGTGGGACCTTATATAGACAGGTGTGTGCCTTTCCAAATTATGTCCAATCAACTGAATTTACCACAGGTGGACTCCAAGCAAGTTGTAGAAACATCTCAAGGATGATCAGTGGAAACGGGATGCAGCTGAGCTCAATTTTGAGGGTCATGACAAAGGCTGTGAATACTTATGTACATGTGATTTTTTTATTTTTAATTAAGGCTCCTTTCACACTGAGGCGCTTTGCAGGCGCTAAAGTGCTAAAAATAGCACCTGCAAAGCGCCCCTAAAAGAGATGCTCAATGCACTCCAATGTGAAAGCCCCATTGCTTTCACACTGGAGTGGTGCACTTGCAGGGCGGTCTAAAAAGTCCTGCAAGCCGCATCTTTGGAGCGCTGTAGGAGCGGTGTATTTACCGCTTCTAAAGCGCCCCTTTCCACTGAAAACAATGGGGCAGCACTGCAAACCCGCCCGCAAAGCGCCGTTTTAACCCTTTTTTGGCCGCTAGCGGGCCAAACAAAGAAAAACATACTTTTTAAAAAAAAATGTTTTGGTCTTTTTTCATTTATATTGCAAGAAAATAAAAGCCCAGTGGTGATTAAATACCATAAAAAGCTCTATTTGTCTTACAAAATGATAATTTAATATGGGCACGTGTTGCATGAATTAGTAATTATCATTCAAAGCGTGACAGCACTGAAAGCTGAAAATTGAAAGTGCCCAGTATTGAGGTGGATAAGGAAAAAAAGCCACAAAGATCAGAAACAGAAAGGAGCACACTTTGTCATCAATAGATAGAAATCTGAGATGATTTCTGCTGCAAACAAAAAAGGTTATGTTTGAAAGAACTCGAAGGCTACTTTCACATTGGGGCCGCCGAACGTCAGCGCCAAAACTCCGCTCATTTTAGAAGCGCTTTAGTGACGCTTTTCGGCCACTAGCAGGGCGCTTTTAACCCTCTATCTACTGAAGAAGGGGTTGAAAGCACCTGTGATTGTGGCGCTTCTGAAGCGCTTTTCAATGGGCAGGACGTTTTGGGAGCACGTTCCCAAACCGCCCCAAAGATGCTGCTTGCAGGTCTTTTCAGATTGTCCAGAAAAGTCACACTGAAATGAATGGGCATTATTTAGAGGCTATTTCTAGTGCTAAAATGCCTGAAAACCGCCTCAGTGTGAAGCCAGCCTTAATGACAATCTCCTACCATATAATAAAGTAATTTATAATGTCCACGCTACAAGGAAGTACAATTTTCATTTTTCTCTTTACTGTTGATGGACTTTGTGTTTATGACATTCAGGTTTATCTGTATTGCGCATTGTTGTTTGCTGAACTTGAAAGCTCCCAGATGCCGTCCTGGAAATTTTATTTTCAGGGAGTTAGGTGGGCATGATGACATATAGATATGGGTAAAATGTGGCCATGCTTCCCACTCCCATAGACAAAAAATCACTGTGCTGCTTGTTAGGCCCCTTTCACACTGATGGACTGATCAGGTCCACCTGTCAGTTTTTCAGGCGGACCCGATCGGACCAATGAGCGGTGTATGCCTACAGACCAATTCGGTCTGCTAAAAACAGAGGGATGGGGATCTATCCCTCATCCGTTCCGGCAGATTGGAATGGATGAGAGTGGACACGGACCTGTCATCCGCATGCTCAATGGGGATCAGTGGAGTGATCCCCTGCTGAGTGGCAGATCTGCTGGCAGACTCCGCCAGTGTGAGAGGGACCTTAATCGCTGTGTACATGGAAGACACATACCCAAGTCTCTAGTTTCTGACCCAAATATCAGAGGCACTGAGCCAAGACAGCTCCTCATCAGAGCAGTAAGTAAGGCAGACCAAGGGAGACCAACCATACATGATTCTTCTTTTTTTCTTTTCTTTTTTTGCGAGTAGTGGGTTGAATGGAAAAACCTTCCCCACCAGCAGAATACAATGATCTGTGTTGCCGGCTATAGCGGGCGGGACTGATTGTTCAAGAAAAAAACGCTGGCTAGTTTTACAGAGGATAGATGATCTTGTGTACAACCAGCTAACCCCTACATGGATTGAAATGTGGCTGGTCCCTTAGCCTTCAAGTGTCTTTTAAAACTAGACTATAGAACAGTGAAAATAACGGTTAACCGTTAATATATATATAAGTTCATCCTAAAGTGGAGGTCCGCTGAAAAAAAATATTAAAAGCCAGCAGCTACAAATACTGCAGCTGCTGACTTTTAATATATGGACACTTACCTGTCCAGGGAGCCCGCAATGTCGGCAGCCGAAGCTGATCCGTCCTTCGGCTCTTGGCTGCTGCCGCCACCATCTTCGGTAAGGGAATAAGGAAGTGAAGCCATGCGGCTTCACTTCCTGGTTCCCTACTGCGCATGCACGAGTCGCGCTGCGCGTCCTCTCAGGTTCCTGCTGTGTTCTGTGTCTCACAGAATACAGCGGGGGAGGACGGGGTAGGCGCCGGAAGTGGCATAGGTCACCGCAAGCGCCGCTATGAGCTATGCCAGGAAGTGGGAGCAAATACCTGTATTAGATAGATATCTGCTCCCTCCTCCCCCCTGAAAGGTGCCAAATGTGACACCGGAGGGGGGGAGGAATCCAAAAAGTGGAAGTTCCATTTTTGGGTGGAACTCCACTTTAATTGCACTTAACCAAGTGCACATATTAACTCAATACAAGTTTTGTCATTTTATTGGCTATGCTCTACAAAAACATCTCCAATTCTTAAAGATGAACTTCAGCTTTACCTTCATTATTGCACAGTTGTATGGACTTTTCTCTTGTACTGAAATTGTTTACTCTGCACTGCACACTGTAAGTGCCGGTTCACACAGGGGCGACTTGTCAGGCGACCTAGTCGCCTGACAAGTCGCCTCCCGTTCTGTGCTACGGAACCATTCTAATAGGAGCGACGCAAGTCGCTCCGACTTAGAAAAAGGTTCCTGTACTACTTTGGGGGCGACTTGCATAGACTTCTATGCAGAAGTCGTTTTGCAAGTCGCCTCGGAAGTAGTTTGCAGATCGCCTCGCTGAGGCGACCTGCAAGTCGTGCCGCCCCTGTGTGAACCGGGGCTAAGGCTCTCAGAGTTTGCATTAGAGCCTGCAGCGAGTCAGATGGAGCCTGACACATTTCCTGGCTGAAGAATCCAGTATTATTCTAGTCCATTCCTCCCTAGCCTGACTGTCCCTTGCCTGCCCCTTTCTTTCATTGAATTCAGTTGTTTCAATCATGGAGACCTAACATCTTATGTGGGGGGATTGTAGGGGGGGAGATTAACCTGGGGGGTATTGTACTGGGGATAGACTGTTCTAGCCAGGATTGTATTGGGGACAGCCTGACCTGTACTGGGGACAGACTGATCTGAGGGGGGTTGGGTTGTACTGGAGACAAACTGACCTGGGGCTTGATTGTATTGGGGACAGACCGACCTTGTGGGATTGTACTCAGGACAGACTGACCTAGAGGGTTGTACTTACTGGGAGGGGACTGAGAGACTGACCTGAAAGGGATTGTACTGGGGACAGACTGACATGGTGGAGATTGTACTGGGGAAAGTCTAACCTGGGGGAAATTGTACTGGGGAAAGACTGACCAGGGGGATTGTACTGGGGAACAGACAATGGGGTTGATTTACTAAAACTGGAGCGTGCAAAATCTGGTACAGCTCCGCATAGAAACCAATTATCTTGCAGGTTTCAAAGCCTTAAAGTGGTTGTAAACCTCAGACATAAAATATGAACAAAGCATATCCTTCTATAGTGTGTACTTGTCTCAATTAAGAGGACTAAGTGTAATTTCTGTCACCTGCCCCATTCCTTTGCTATTAGTTTGAATCACTTCTGACAAGTTTTCAAGACTGATCCAGCTGATTGGCAGCCTAACCTCTGCACCTGTGTGAAGGAGTATGTCCCTTCCCTCCAATCAGCTGTCAGAGCTCTCCTCACTGAACTTTGCAGAGTGTAACTTCAGCTCTCCGCCCCCTTTTTTTCTGACAGCTCAGACAAGCTTTATAAATTCTGGACCTTGAATGGATGTAGAGAAGAGAAGACCTCAGATAAACAGGTACAGCTAATGTAGGAGGATTTATTTAATCTCGGTGTATCACCTGAGGCCAGTCATTTCACCAGGTATATGTACGGGTTCATAACAACTTTAATTGAACAAGCTGAAGTTATAAACTGATTGCCTACCATGCACAGCTGCACCAGATTTTGAACTCTCCAGTTTAGTAAATAAACCCCAATGTCTCCATAGCAGGGATTTCTTCAATCACCTAATTTGTGTTTTTTCGTTCAGCCCGCTGGCTGGACAAGAAAAAACAAATCTTTTATGGACAGCTTAATGGAGTGCTTCTTGCACTATATATAGTATATTGTACTTTGTGCACTCCAAACATTGCGCTGTTCCCTGAAGAACCTACATAAAATATATACACTATATTGTAAATTACATACTCCCGCAATATATACACTATATTGCACATTATATACAGTACGTCTAATCAAAGTGTTCATTGTCTCAACAGTTGCTGGTTGCTCAGCCACTCCTAACTATTGTAATAAAGTTCTTCTTTAGGTAAGTTCAACATGTTCGCTCTCCTTTTATTCTAATGCCCCGTACACACGGTCGGACATTGATCGGACATTCCGACAACAAAATCCTAGGATTTTTTCCGACGGATGTTGGCTCAAACTTGTCTTGCATACACACGGTCACACAAAGTTGTCGGAAAATCCGATCATTCTGAACGCGGTGACGTAAAACACGTACGTCGGGACTATAAACGGGGCAGTAGCCAATAGCTTTCATCTCTTTATTTATTCTGAGCATGCTCGGCACTTTGTGCGTCGGATTTGTGTACACACGATCGGAAATTCCGACAACGGATTTTGTTGTCGGAAAATTTTATATCCTGCTCTCAAACTTTGTGTGTCGGAAAATCCGATGGAAAATGTGTGATGGAGCCTACACACGGTCGGAATTTCCGACAACAAGGTCCTATCACACATTTTCCGTCGGAAAATCCGACCGTGTGTACGGGGCATTAGTGTACACAAATTGTATGTAATGGAAGAGTTTAATTTTTTTAAATGATCGTGCTGAGGTTTGAACATATCTGTAAGACTCTTGTGATATTGCAAACTAAGCAATCACTATTTTATGGGTACAAGAAGGCTTTACTTTTATTTAACTATGCCCCTTTAAGCTCCTCCCACTGTTCACACAGTTTGGCCGCACTGTACATGCCACGTTACTGCTTTCCTTGGGATGCCCAAAGGTGCCCCAGGTCTTTTACGATCCTAGTTACACCCCTGGTAAATGATTTCATAAAACACCCCTGGTTCTATTCCTTATAGATTAAAAAAAACAAATAAAATCGTCTAGAGTAGAAAATGTATCATTTTTAAACTTCAGAGAAGGATATAGAGAGATGTAAGCTAAGATATTTTGTCGGTCCATCCCAAATTGATATTTCATTGTTTAGTAGATGCTGGAGAGCTAAACAACCTGGTAGTTTCTCCCTACTGGATTTTTATTTGTATATTATGGAGAATGTAATAATAGGAGTTGAGGCAGACAAATGTGAGGGAAGAATCCCAAAAGGTCCAGGTGTGCAGGAACAAGAGTCAGGAATTATTGCATGGAGGCCTCAATGTTGGAGTATCATATGCACAGTACATAACCAGACCAGCTCATATTCGTCATTGATTTTGCTATCGGAAACCTTGCCTTTGCATTGCATTTATATAAATATTAAGGTTGTTGTATACACTTTATCTTCTCTTTCATTGATTTATCTTTTATCATAAGCTTTTCTTGTCATGTTTTTATTGTTTATTATTATCTGTTGAACCTTGTTTCTGTATTGCTTTTGTATAGATAATAAAGTTGCTGAATCAAATTCAACGAAGTCATATTTTTGTTGTTTATTTCCTTCTGCTCAACTGTTATGGGGTGGCATATAGGTGTTCATACAGTGCGTTTAAATTTTCCACATTTTGTCATGTTAAAACCAAAAACGTAAATGTTTTTTATTCGGATTTTATGTGATAGACCAACACAAAGTGGCACATAATTGTGAAGTGGAAGGAAAATAATAAATGGTTTACATTTTTTTTTACAAAAAGTGTGGTGCGCATTTGTATTTAGCCCCCTTGCCAATTGCCTTCAGAAGTCACCTAATTAGTAAATAGAGTCCACCTGTGTGTAATTTAATCTCAGTATAAATACAGCCATTCTGTGAAGAGAGCCTTAGTGAACAAACAGCATCATGAAGGCCAAGGAATACACCAGACAGGTCAGGGATAAAGTTGTGGAGAAGTTTAAAGAAGGATTAAGTTTTATAAAAAATATCCCAAGTTATTAACATCTCACGGAGCACTGTTCAATCCATCATCCTAAAATGAAGAGTATGGCACAACTGCAAACCTACCAAGACATGGCCGTCCACCTACACTGACAGGCCGGGCAAGGAGAGCATTCATCAGAGAAGCAGCCAAGAGGCCCATGATAACTCTGGAGGAGCTGCAGAGATCCAAAGCTCAGGTGGGAAAATCTGTCCACAGGACAACTATTATTCGTGCACTCCACAAATCTGGTCTTTTTGGAAGATTGGCAAGAAGAAAGCCATTGTTGAAAGAAAGCCATAAGAAGTCTCGTTTGCAGTTTGCAAGAAGTCATGTGGGGGACACAGCAAACATATGGAAGAAGTTGCTCTCCTCAGATAAGACCAAAATTAAACTTTTTGATCTAAAAGAAAAACGCTATGTGTGGCAGAAAAGTAACACTGCGCATCACCCTGAACACACCATCCCCACCGGGAAACATGGTGGTGGCAGCATCATGTTGTGGGAATGCTTTTTTTCAGCAGGGACAGGTCAGAGTTGATGGAAAGATGGATGGAGCCAAATACAGGGCAATTTTGGAAGAAAACCTGTTTGCAAAAGACTTGGGAGTGGGGCGAAGGTTCACCTTCCAGCAGGACAACGACCCTAAACATACAGCCATAGCTACAATGGAATGGTTTAGATCAAAGCATATTCATGTGTTAGAACTGCCCAGTCAAAGTCCAGACTTAAATCCAATTGAGAATCTGTGACAAGACTTGAAAATTTCTGTTCACAGGCGCTCTCCATGCAATCTGACAGAGCTTGAGCTATTTTGCAAAGAAGAATGGGCAAAAATTTCACTCTCTAGCTGTGCTAAGTGTTAGCTGAGTATTGAAATCATGCGCTGGAAGCTTTGTGGATACAGCAATCAGCTTTACTTTTATGGAGGATTGCAATGCATGTCTTTATCATGAGAAGCATGAAACAGAAACTAACCACAAAGTGCACTGAACTTAGATAGACGGTACATCCTGTCATATCATAGAATACACATTATAACACTGTAATACTACAGCACCACCTGCTGCATAGATAAGTATAATGCATACAGTATTGTCAGTTTAGTAGCAACCATGCTGTTCTTTCCAACACCCCTTCTCAACAGCATGTGCTTTGTCAAATTATATTCAGCTTCTTCTGGATATAACTATGATGTTCAACAAAGGCTTGGTGAGTGCATTGGCAGTCATCTCTTCTGCAGGCAGTATTGAATGACAATAACACCTTACTCTTGATTGTCCCTCACTAGGTGATACTTGACATCTATGTGTTTGGTCCTAGGATTGACCCTTTCTGATTGCGTAAGCTTTATTTATACATCCCTGGTTGTCTTCAAAGATGGGAATTGGTTTTGACATGTCTACCCCAATGTCCACAAAAAGTTGACAAATCCATATCGCTTCTTGACATGCGTGTGCTGCTGCAATGCTACTCTGCTTCAGTTGAAGATAGAGCGACAGTTGCTTGCTTTAGACTAGACCAACTTATGGTTCCATCCACATACTGCAAGATGAATCCACTTGTGGATTTGCGGTCTGTGCAGTCTCCGGCCCAATCAGCATCCACATATCTGACCAGTTTTGGATTTGATGTTGCTAATAACCATAACTTCATCTGAATTGTTCATTTGAGGTACTGCATCACTCTTTTTACCGTGTTCCAGTCATGCTGACAGGGAGCTGAGACTTTCCTGCATAGTATGCCAACTGCTGCAGCTATGTCTGGTCTTGTCACAGGAACAAGTCAGGAATTATTGCATGGAGGCCTCAATGTTGGAGTATCATATGCACAGTACATAACCAGACCAGCTCATATTCGTCATTGATTTTATCGGAAACCTTGCCTTTGTATTGCATTTATATAAATAATAAGGTTGTTGTATACACTTTATCTTCTCTTTCATTGATTTATCTTTTATCATAAGCTTTTCTTGTCATGTTTTTATTGTTTATTATTATCTGTTGAACCTTGTTTCTGTATTGCTTGTGTATAGATAATAAAGTTGCTGAATCAAATTCAATGAAGTCATATTTTTGTTGTTTATTTCCTTCTGCTCAACTGTTATGGGGTGACATATAGGTGTTCATACAGTGTGTTTAAATTTTCCACATTTTGTCATGTTACAACCAAAAACGTAAATGTTTTTTATTGGGATTTTATGTGATAGACCAACACAAAGTGGCACATAATTGTGAAGTGGAAGGAAAATAATAAATGGTTTACATTTTTTTTTTTACAAAAAGTGTGGTGTGCATTTGTATTTAGCCCCCTTGCCAATTGCCTTCAGAAGTCACCTAATTAGTAAATTAAATAGAGTCCACCTGTGTGTAATTTAATCTCAGTATAAATACAGCCATTCTGTGAAGAGAGCCTTAGTGAACAAACAGCATCATAAAGGCCAAGGAATACACCAGACAGGTCAGGGATAAAGTTGTGGAGAAGTTTAAAGAAGGATTAAGTCTTATAAAAAATATCCCAAGCTATTAACATCTCATGGAGCACTGTTCAATCCATCATCCTAAAATGAAGAGTATGGCACAACTGCAAACCTACCAAGACATGGCCGTCCACCTACACTGACAGGCCGGGCAAGGACAGCATTAATCAGAGAAGCAGCCAAGAGGCCCATGATAACTCTGGAGGAGCTGCAGAGATCCAAAGCTCAGGTGGGAAAATCTGTCCATGGGACAACTATTAGTCGTGCACTCCACAAATCTGATCTTTTTGGAAGATTGGCAAGAAGAAAGCCATTGTTGAAAGAAAGCCATAAGAAGTCTCGTTTGCAGTTTGCAAGAAGTCATGTGGGGGACACAGCAAACATATGGAAGAAGTTGCTCTCCTCAGATAAGACCAAAATTGAACTTTTTGATCTAAAAGAAAAACGCTATGTGTGGCAGAAAAGTAACACTGCACATCACCCTGAACACACCATCCCCACCGGGAAACATGGTGGTGGCAGCATCATGTTGTGGGAATGCTTTTCTTCAGCAGGGACAGGTCAGAGTTGATGGAAAGATGGATGGAGCCAAATACAGGGCAATTTTGGAAGAAAACCTGTTTGCAAAAGACTTGGGAGTGGGACGAAGGTTCACCTTCCAGCAGGACAACGACCCTAAACATACAGCCATAGCTACAATGGAATGGTTTAGATCAAAGCATATTCATGTGTTATGCCGCGTACACACGGTCGGACTTTTCAGCTACAAAAGTCCAACAGACTTTCGACAGACGTTCGACGGACTTTTGGCGGACTTTCAACAGACTTTCTAATGACCGGACTTGCCTACACACGATCACACAAAAGTCCGACGGATTTGTACGTGATAACGCACACCGGACTAAAATAAGGAAGTTGATAGCCAGTAGCCAATAGCTGCCCTAGCGTCGGTTTTTGTCCGTTGGACTAGCATACAGACGAGCGGATTTCTGGTTCCGGCGGAGTTGTGACGTAAAGATCTGAAGCATGTTCCAAATCTAAAGTCCATTAGATTTGTGGCTGGAAAAGTCAGCTGAAAGTCCGGGGAAGCCCACACACGATCGGATTGTCCGCCGGACTTGGTCCGTCGGCGTCCGTTGGACTTTTGTAGCCAAAAAGTCCGACCGTGTGTACGCGACATTAGAATTGCCCAGTCAAAGTCCAGACTTAAATCCAATTGAGAATCTGTGACAAGACTTGAAAATTGCTGTTCCCAGGCACTCTCCATGCAATCTGACAGAGCTTGTGCTATTTTGCAAAGAAGAATGGGCAAAAATTTCACTCTCTAGCTGTGCTAAGTGTTAGCTGAGTATTAAAATCATGCGCTGGAAGCTTTGTGGATACAGCAAACAGCTTTACTTTTATGGAGGATTGCAATGCATGTCTTTACCATGAGAAACATGAAACAGGAGCTAACCACAAAGTGCACTGAACTTAGATAGACGGTACATACTGTCATATCATAGAATACACATTATAACACTAATACTACAGCACCACCTGCTGCATAGATAAGTATAAAGCATACAGTATTGTCAGTTTAGTAGCAACCATGCTGTTCTTTCCAACACCCCTTCTCAACAGCATGTGCTTTGTCAAATTATATTCAGCTTCTTCTGGATATAACTATGATGTTCAACAAAGGCTTGGTGAGTGCATTGGCAGTCATCTCTTCTGACAGGCAGTATTGAATGACAATAACACCTTACTCTTGATTGTCCCTCAGTAGGTGATACTTGACATCTATGTGTTTGGTCCTGGGATTGACCCTTTCTGATTGCGTAAGCTTTATACATCCCTGGTTGTCTTCAAAGATGGGAATTGGTTTTGACATGTCTACCCCAATGTCCACAAAAAGTTGACAAATCCATATCGGTTCTTGACATGCGTGTGCTGCTGCAATGCTACTCTGCTTCAGTTGAAGATAGAGCGACAGTTGCTTGCTTTCGACTAGACCAACTTATGGTTCCATCCACATACTGCAAGATGAATCCACTTGTGGATTTGCGGTCTGTGCAGTCCCCGGCCCAATCAGCATCCACATATCTGACCAGTTTTGGATTTGATGATGCTAATAACCATAACTTCATCTGAATTGTTCATTTGAGGTACTGCATCACTCTTTTTACTGTGTTCCAGTCATGCTGACAGGGAGCTGAGACTCTCCTGCATAGTATGCCAACTGCTGCAGCTATGTCTGGTCTTGTCTCAGTGGCAACATATAGCAGCTTACCCGATTGCTTTGTGATACATGTCATTGTTGGGTAGCAAGTTTTCTGCTTTATTGCTTTTCCATAGTTCTATAGGAGTTTTCATTTCCTTTGCATCTTGCATTTGGAATTGTTCCAATATTTTCTGAGGTTGGTTGAGAAGATAACTTCCATCTTCTTCTCTCTCTATTTGGATTCCCAAATAGTAGCTAATGTTCCCTAGCTCTTTGATTTCAACATTTTCTTTCAGCTTGTGAACTAACTGATTGTAATCCCCTTCTTGTTCAAAACAAGTTTGTGACGGAATCACTGTGAGTGGGGGGGGGGGGGTGCCTGTGGAACCCAGAATCCCTTGGGGTGGTTGGGAAAACCTCGTTTCAGCTCCCCATGCACCTTATATGTTTAAGTCCCTGTGTCTCTAATAGGGGCACAGGGTGACCGAGAAATCCAGGCTGATCTGTACTAATTGGACTGTACAGCCACACTGGAATGTTGTGTGTGTGTATATGTGTGTGTGTGTGTGTGTGTGTATATATATATATATATATATATATACAGTGGGGATGGAAAGTATTCAGACCCCCTTAAATTTTTCACTCTTTGTTATATTGCAGCCATTTGTTAAAATCATTTATGTTCATTTTTTTTCCTCATCAATGTACACACAGCACCCCATATTGACAGAAAAACACAGAATTGTTGACATTTTTGCAGATTTATAAAAAAAGGAAAACCTGAAATATCACATGGTCCTAAGTATTCAGACCCTTTGCTGTGACACTCATATATTTAACTCAGGTGCTGTCCATTTCTTCTGATCATCCTTGAGATGGTTCTACACCTTCATTTGAGTCCAGCTGTGTTTGATTATACTGATTGGACTTGATTAGGAAAGCCACACACCTGTCTATATAAGACCTTACAGCTCACAGTGCATGTCAGAGCAAATGAGAATCATGAGGACAGAATTGTGGCAAGGCACAGATCTGGCCAAGGTTACAAAAAAAATTTCTGCTGCACTTAAAGTTCTTAAGAGCACAGTGGCCTCCATAATCCTTAAATGGAAGACGTTTGGGATGACTAGAACCCTTCCTAGAGATGGCCGTCTGGCCAAACTGAGCTATCGGGGGAGAAGAGCCTTGGTGAGAGAGGTAAAGAAGAACCCAAAGATCACTGTGGCTGAAATCCAGAGATGTAGTCGGGAGATGGGAGAAAGTTGCAGAAAGTCAACAATCACTGCAGCCCTCCACCAGTCGGGGCTTTATGGCAGAGTGGCCCGACGGAAGCCTCTCCTCAGTGCAAGACACATGAAAGCCCGCATGGAGTTTGCTAAAAAACACCTGAAGGACTCCAAGATGGTGAGAAATAAGATTCTCTGGTCTGATGAGACCAAGATAGAACTTTTTGGCCTTAATTCTAAGCGGTATGTGTGGAGAAAACCAGGCACTGCTCATCACCTGTCCAATACAGTTCCAACAGTGAAGCATGGTGGTGGCAGCATCATGCTGTGGGGGTGTTTTTCAGCTGCAGGGACAGGACGACTGGTTGCAATTGAGGGAAAGATGAATGCGGCCAAGTACAGGGATATCCTGGACGAAAACCTCCAGAGTGCTCAGGACCTCAGACTGGGCCGAAGGTTTACCTTCCAACAAGACAATGACCCTAAGCACACAGCTAAAATAAAGAAGGAGTGGATTCACAACAACTCCATGACTGTTTTTGAATGGCCCAGCCAGAGCCCTGACTTAAACCCAATTGAGCATCTCTGGAGAGACCTAAAAATGGCTGTCCACCAACGTTTACCATCCAACCTGACAGAACTGGAGAGGATCTGCAAGGAGGAATGGCAGAGGATCCCCAAATCCAGTTGTGAAAAACTTGTTGCATCTCTCCCAAAAAGACTCATGGCTGTATTAGATCAAAAGGGTGCTTCTAAATACTAGATACTAAATACAGAGCAAAGGGTCTGAATACTTAGGACCATGTGATATTTCAGTTTTTCTTTTTTAACAAATCTGCATCTAAATGTCAACAATTCTGTGTTTTTCTGTCAATATGGGGTGCTGTGTGTACATTAATGAGGAAAAAAATGAACTAAAATGATTTTAGCAAATGGCTGCAATATAACAAAGAGTGAAAAATTTAAGGCGGTCTGAATACTTTCCGTACCCACTGTGTATGTATATATATATATATATATATATATATATATATTTATATATATATATATAATTTATATATTGTCTCATTTTGTACTCCTTGCTGGGTCGTTTGGGATGTGGCTGTATTCCAATGTTCTATTGTGTCTGTCTGCCTTGGATATTATGGGATGTGTATGTAGATTAGCTGTGAGATTGGTGGGGGCGAATTTAGGGATCTCCTTTACTTCTTCAGAATCCCTCTCTGGTAAGCACTTCATTCACTTTCTCATTCCACATCCTTGCAGATTGCTTAAGAGCATAGATGCTCTTCTGAAGTTTACACACGAGGTTGTCTCCTTGCTCAAACCCTGGTGGTTGCTCCATGTAGAGGTCTTCCTTAATGTCTTCATATAGGAAAGCAGTTTTAACGTCTAGGTGTTTCACTTGCATGCTCTTCCCGGCTGCATAGCTAAGTAGCGCTCTGATGGTGGATTGTTTTACGAAAGGAGCGAATGTTTCATCGTAATCTTCACCAAACTTCTGGGAGTAACCCTTGGCAACTAGTCTGGCTTTGTATTTGTGGATATTCCCTTCTGCGTCTGACTTTACTTTGAAAGTTCACTTACTTCCTATAGTTTTGTGGTTAGGAGGGAGCTCTGTGAGTGTCCAGGTTTTATTTTCTTGAAGTGACTTTATTTCTTCTTCTGCTGCCTTTCTCCATTTATTGGCTTCATGATTTGGCATTTTTTCTATGTCTTCCCAGGATGTTGGTTCAAGTATGCTGTGTGTTTTTGACAGTGTATGACAGCTTGCGGGGTGGTATCCCCTTTGTAGTCCGAGTGGATCTTCTGACTTCAGGCAGTTCAGCAGAATCTGGTGGGGAACTTGATATAGGCATTGTGAGTTCCACCTCTTATTCTGACTCCTGCACAGGTTCGCTTTGATCGACCTTTTCTTCTGGTTTGCTTGGTGTATTCACTTCACAGCTTTCAGGGATCAGTGTTTCTGATGATGGGCTCTCAGCAAAATAAACGCTACGGCTTAATGTCACTTTGTCAGTCTTTGGGTGTAGGATTCTGTAACCCTTAGTTTGCTCACTGTAGCCTACTTGAATGCCCTCTATGGCTCTGTTCTCCAGCTTGGATCGCTTTTCACTTGGAATATAGGCATATGCTTTACATCCAAACACTCTGATGTGCCCTATGCTGGCTTTGATCCATGCCACGTTTCGAATAGAGTTCTTTTAATGGCTCTTGGGGGTAGTCTGTTCTGTAGGTAGGTTGCAGTCATGACTGCTTCTCCCCAGTACTTGTGAGGTAGGTTGGCATCCGACAACATGCACCTGGCCATTTCTATAAAAGTGTGATTATTTTTTTTTCCTTTCTGCTACGCCATTTTGTTCAGGAGTGCATGGTGTGGTTGTCTGGTGTACTATTCCTTTTCTCTTCAGGTATGAGGCTACTTATTTGCTTATGTATTCTCCCCCATTGTAGGTGCGTATTATTCCTGGTTTCTGTTGGAATTTGTTACTGGCCATGGCAGCAAGCTCTTGAAGATTTTCTGATGTTTCATTCTTGTGTTTCATCAGTGGTGTACCTGGAATAATCATCAATGAAAGTCAGTAGATATCTGTTCCCACCTGATGTGGGAGTTTTCATTGGACTGCATAGGTCACTGTGTATGAGCTGCAGGGGGTGGGTGGTTTTTCTTAGAGAAGCCTGTGGAAGGGGAGCATATGTGGCTTTTGCTTCAATACGGAATTTGCATTTCATGAGCACTTTGCAAGGCATTATTGTCAAAACTTCTGATACCTCTCTTTACAATGTCCTGTATAGCTTCTGGACTTCTGTGCCCCAGCCACCTAGGCCATAAGTGAATACGTTTTCAGTGTAGGTCATTAGAAAACAATATTGGCTTGCTGGTCTGTGGTGATGAGCCTGTATAGGTGATCATCCAGTTTTCCTTTTGCAAGGCATTGCTTATTATTGTAAATTGTGCATTCATCACCCTGGAACTTAACTGTGAGACTGTTGTTTGCAAGACATTTAACTGATAGAAGGCTGTCTTTTAGTTTTGGAACATACAGCACTTTCTTTACAAGGATACTCTGCTCGCCTTGTGGTGTAATCCAGTTCAGGAAGCCCTGGCCTTTTCCTTCTGCAGTGATGCTTTTCCCGTTTGCTAGGAAAACTTTGTCTTTTGCACTATAATTAATGTTTGTGAAGAAGGTCTCATCACTAGTCATGTGGCTTGTTGCACCTGAGTCTATGCACCAGCCGCGTGGCTTTCTTCTCTGTGTTAGTTTAGGTGACTGATGTGTCTTCAGTCTCCTTTTGTGATTGCTTTGACTCTTTTGTGAATAGCTCTAGCTTTCGCTGCTCGGCTTTCCAGATAGAACAGTGCTTTTTTAAGTGACCAGTTCTTTTACAGTGAAAACAGGCTCTGCTATCTTTGTTGTACTTTGTGCCTTTGTACATCTTAAGAACTTTGTCATCATGGTGTCTATTTTCTTTGCTTCTGTCATATTTATCAATTATTTTGCCTTTGACATATTCTAGTGTCAGCTCCTGCTCGGGTCTGATTTCTAAAGCCTTAATAAGAGCAGTATATGTCTCTGGAAGGCTGCAGAGGAGCAGGGCAACAATATGATTATGTTTGATGTCCTCTCCAATGGCGCATAGCTGCTCTATGATCTCTAGCATAGATTACACGTGGTCACACATTTGACTTCAATGCTCATGCAGTTTTTGTAATAAAGTCCACATACCTTTGGCTGTTTTTCTCTGTTCTTATGTGGATAAGCTGGTCATCTTCCACTAATAAGCTTATAGTCGCTTTTATAAGCTTATTAGTGTCCCATTCCTCTGTCTCTCTGTTTGTGGTTCTGTCTGTAATCAGCACTTGCCACAAGTCATCCTTATTCAGAAGCATTTCTAGTTTAAACTTCCACAGCTGGTAATTGGCATTGTTCAGCTTTGAAATTTCAAACTTCACATCAGAACCACTTACCATCTTTCATTAGTTTGTATACAGTACTCACTGACTTGCAATATCCTCTCCAGTTCCTGGATGCCTGGGTGCCTGCTGGGAAGCTGGTTGCTCTGGGTCTGTAACCTGTTATTTGAGTATTGAAATCATGCACTGGAAGCTTTTTGGATACAGCAAGCGGCTTTACGTTTATGGAGGATTGACATGCATGTCTTTATCATGAGAAACATGAAACAGGAACTAACCACAAACAAGTACACTGAACTTGGATAGACATTACATCCTATCATATCATAGACTACACATTATAACACTATAATACTACAGTACCACCTGCTGCATAGATAAGTATAATGCATACAGTATTGTCAGTTTATTAGCAACCATGCTGTTGTTCTTTCCAACACAAAGCTGGTAGAGACATACCTAAAACGACTTGCAACTGTAATTGCAGCAAAAGGTGGTTCTACAAAGTATTAACTCAGGGGGGCTAAATACAAATGCATGCCACACTTTTCAATTATTTGTAAAAAAGAAATAAAAAATAAATGTATTATTTTTCTTCTACTTTGTAATCATGTTCCACTTTGTGTTGGTCTATCTTATAAAATCCCAATAAAATATACATATACATTTTTGGTTGTAACCTGATAAAATGTGGAAAATTTCAAGGGGTATGAATACTTTTTCCAGACATATGTCTTTTGGTGACTCTAACTGATTGCCCATAGATGGTTACAGTGAAGGATGGAGAATGGATATTCTTTGTCCATGGTCTTCTAATCTGCTGCTTCAGTTTATGTTTAAAATAGCAAAAAAACTATTTTACCAGGCAGCCCAAAAAAATAGAGTACAACAACATGCTTTCTATTCATGAACAATTGATAAATTGATTAACCCTTATTAAAATTATGCAAATGTATAATATTGGTTAAGCAATTTATCAATTGTTATGCCGTGTACACATGGGTGGACTTTTCGACCGGACTGGTCCGACAGACCGAATCCAGAGGACAATCCGACCGTGTGTGAGCTCCATCGGACCTGCAGCGGACTTTTTCGGTCAAAAATCTGACGGACTTTAGATTTGAAATATGTTTCTAATTTGTCCGACGGACTCGAGTCCGGTCGAAAAATCCGCTCGTCTGTATGCTAGTCCGACGGACGAAAACCCACGATAGGGCAGCTATTGGCTACCGGCTATCAACTTCCTTATTTTAGTCCGGTCGTACGTCATCGCTTACGAATCCGTCGTACTTTGGTGTGATCGTGTGTAGGCAAGTCCGTTCGTTCAAAAGTCCGTCGAAAGTCCGACAGACCAGTCCGGTCGAAGAGTCTGCCCGTGTGTACGCGGCATAAGTGTACAACTATATGCTATCTATTCACAATTTATTTTGCGCTGCTTGGTAGATTTTTTTTTTTCTACTATTTTTATTTTTTTTAGTTGAAGAATTATACATATTACTATTGAGTTTTCTCACAGTAGCTGCAAAATTTATTTCATTATATTTTTATATAATATTTACAGTATACACATTCTGTTACTGGTTTATGGTTAATCATTGCATCTCTATGAATGCCAGTCTAACTAAAGCCAAACTACAGGAAGGTACAAAAATATACCAACTAAGGCAATGATGAATTATTTTAAAATGCAACTAGCTGAGTTTCACTTGGTATCAACCTCTTATATTTTTTGCCATATAGTTTCCTTCCTGCAATGTTTATGATAATTGTGTTGTCTTTAGATCCTGGGATTTATACAACTGTTTATTACTGCCATATTACTGCCATTGTGTAAAACATGATGCATTGAGCTATAATCTGATCTATTTTAGTAGCATTTGCAAATGTGGGAAAGTAAGGGATTACACCCAGGCAGTGCAAAACTGCAGCAAGCAAGGCTAGCAGAATAGTAGGGCCATTAGGGCCAGTTTACACCACAATTTCTGTGCTCCGGATGTGTTTCTGCATGCATGGTTTTTAAGATGCTTTCCGGTGCATTTTTTTCCATTTTTTTTTTCTTCTTCATCTAAATTCAGCACGTGTGTTCCAGAGCTTTTTTGATGCCTTTTGGTGAATTCTGGTGCATTTTTGATGCACTTTGCATGCGTTTTTTTGTTGCAGATTAAAAATGCACTGGACTGCATCTAGTGTCAACCAACCTTTAAAAGATATTTACTCAAGAGATAAAACTATAATTCTACTACTATATAAAATTCTGGTTCAGCACTTCTTGAGTACACTGTCCAGCTCTGGTCTTCAGTCCTCAAAAAGGATGTACTTAAATGATAAATTCACCTTTTGAGAACATGTTACACCAGTGTTTAGGGTGTAACATAGTTATAGTTAGTCTGGTTGAAAAAAGACACATGTCCATCTAGTCGAACCAATAATGTAACATGTTCCCATTCCTGCAGCCGCTGCCTGTAGTGGCAGCAAGCAGGGCCAGCCACATCATTCATTCACAGAGTTCTGTAAATGG